>NW_028261381.1:16496954-16581954 GCF_051295495.1 Thamnophis sirtalis
TTAATAAATGGATGCAGGTTGGCATTCAGAAATTCCACACCAAAGCCTTGGAAAATATAGATGTCATGATGTATATACGTCAGATGTTTCCATGTATGTATGCACATATTTCCTATAAAAAAACTGAATTGTTTTCCCTGTGACATGCTATAGAACTGAACATTGAATGTTGATCAGGATAGAATGAGTCTTGAGTCTTTGAACTTTGCTGTTGGAGAAAACTCCCAAGTCTCCTTCTTGGCAATCCTGTATTGCCAAGAAAATACACAAATGAATAATAGAACAAATCAATCCAGAGTTCTCATTCAAAGCACAAGTGACTAGGCTCAGATTTTATTTTGGATATATTATAAGTAGGCCTAGCTCTGTGGAGAGGTCTATAACATTGGAAAGATGGATGGCTGGATGGAACGAAGGATGGATGGATGGATGGATGGATGGAAGGAAGGAAGGAAGGAAGGAAGGAAGGAAGGAGACCAATAGTAAGAGAGATGAACTTGATTAAAGTAGCAATGAATATGTCATTAAGAGATCTAAAAGGTGAGGTTGCAAATACATCATCCTGAAGAATATGCTTGTGGTCATTCAGTGTTGACACTGATTTCCCAGCACTTAATTAATTAAACAATTAATTACATTTATTATCAGTCCTCAATACACAGACATGCAAGAATAATAATTAATATTTCTATCAAAATGATACTCAGGTTAGGTAGAAAAAAGTGGAAAACATATTAAATATAATTTAAACCTTAAAACTCATCACGAACATAAATAATAATAACATCATTGACATAATTTCTGTTTAAATGTTTTTTAAAGTCATATTAAAAACTAATTTATATCATGCCACTTAATGTTCTTTCTGAAAGCAGAGAGGGTGGGAATCAGTGATGCGAAGTGAGTGATACAAAGAATCGTGATATAAAGTGAGTGTATCTTTTATACTTGCTGAATAAGCAGGCAAATTCATTCATCTTGTGTCATAACCAGGACACATATATGTCCACATAGTATTTCCATCACTCATTGGAGCTTACAACTGTGCTCATGATGGATAAATTCTACCATGAATTTATTTCCAGTCATTTATTTAAATGGAGCAATGGTGGTTAGAATGCAGTACTGCAGGCTGATTCACTGCTCACTCCAGGAATTTCTCCTTCCTAGGTCAGTAAAATGAGGACCCAGATTGTTAGGGACAATATGCTGACTCCGTAAATCACTTAGAGAGGGCTGTAAAAGCACTGTGAAGTGGTTCAAAAATCTAAGCGCTATTGCTATTGCTAAATGAAAGTATATGTTGTGCCTTATTTTCTTGCAAATTATACAGCAGTGTCAATTCTTTCAAAGCCAGCGTTTCTTTCTTTTCTTTTCTTTTTTAAAGCAACAATCTACATAGGCATCTGCAGGAATGTGAGAAGCCATCTTATTCTCACTTGAATAATTGACTTGTTTTGCTGATTTTTTTTTTTTTTAAGCTTTTCAGGGTTTTGGACAGCACTTTTCTCGGCTATACCTAAATTAAATTAGAAGCCTTTTTTGCATTAAACAAATATATGTTTGCTTTGAGTTACAACTATTCTGTGATTGCTTCAGTTCATTATTTGTAGTCTATTGTATGAAACATGGGTTAGTGGTCTTTTTTGTTGTTGTTGTTAGAATGATCTTAGCTTGGTCAATTGTGCCTGGAGTGAAAGACAGCCTTCCTAGATCCAGCATCTCCTAATCTCTGTACATGGTACCTTAAATAAGGTACAGTTGTTCATATCATACAATTAACTGTATCACGCTTGCTTGATTGGATTCATCCCTATAATTAAGGTAGGTCTAAGAGAGGCAAGAGAAACTAGCTGAAGAAAACAAATTAGTAAAAAAAAACCTTGCATACTTTTGCAGAAGTGTTCAACATATGCATTCATGATTTCTGAAAGTGCTATTCTTCACCTGAGAATTGAAACATGAGAAGATTTATTCCACTTTATCCTACAGTGCAAGCTGATTGCCTCTTTCTTGATCTTCTAAAGTTGTATTATGCATATCAGATATTACTGAAATGATAAATTCTGTCTATAAACAAACACTAGCCAAATTCTGATATCAATCGCACAGTTCTAAATTTTCTTTTAGAAAACATATTCAATGAACAGATTAAGTCAATAAATTGAACATGTCATCATGTCTTATCCTTCTACAAGTTTATCAGCTTTCTTGAAATGTGACGATCATTTATAGCCTCCCTTATGGAGAATATCATCTTTATAAATTGTGTTTGCTGAGTTCTTAAATACTTGGGTAGATACCATCAATGTATTCTTCTTGAAACATTCCCTTTGTATAGATGTCTTAAAAGTATCTGAACAGGGGACATGTTTAACAATATATTACAACTGTCAGACACAAACCATTTTAAAGGAAGGTAGTGGAACATGTTCTGTTAATTAGGAACCACAGATTTTCTTGAGGTCAGTACAATGAGTAGAACAATCTCAGTTGCCCCAAATCTGTATACAGCCTGATTGGAATCACCAATAAATTAATATGACATCACAGCACATGATAACTAAGAGTCTGCCTTGGCTTCCTTCATTATTCACCATGCCCTGAGTGTCAATACCATTATGAACCCTTAGAATGTGATGGGACACTCCAGATGTTGCTAAATACTGTATTAATCTGGGAAATGTGGCCACAGATTATAAGAGCTGAAGTTGTGGTCTATTCCTGCTCTGGAAAACAGGTGGGCTAAACTCATTCTTGATGTACCAGGCTTGAGGTGGGAAATGGCACACTACAAATATTTACCTAAATGAAATTGCTGCATAGCTTTTCTACATCCAACGTGTATAGTGACAACATTCTCTGCTCCCTCCTTCTGCCACTCCCCGCACACTCAAAGAAACATCCACTGCCAATAGCAATTAAAAAGAAGAACCACCAAACTATTTCACAAAGGTCAGGGAGTATTATAAAGATCATAATTGCCTAAAGGCTTCATTAACCTTTATAAAATGGTACTTGCTGGATTGTCGAACATGGGATTAAATGACCATTAACATGCAGAACAATTAATGAAAGTAACTCCCACAAAGTAATACAAATGACACATAAACCTTACAATCTTGCATCCCAAACCCACAGCCGATTCCCAGCACTCAGGCATGAAACAAGATGTCTATGGAAGTGGCGAAGAATATTTTATGTACTTAGCTCTTTCACCTCCAACACAGAAAATCAATTGTGTTGCTAGCATCGGGAAGATTTTTACTCTGTGATTGCTTTCAGCGTCAGACAATTGCTTAATTTCTTGCGGTAGACATCTTTAGCCTTAGAAATAACCCTCTTAAAACTTGTTGCTCTCTTCTTTTGTTGAAATGTAGCTCATATGCAAACACTGGAAAAATAATTTTGTATTGTTTTTTATTGGGTAAGCTGGAGGTGCTTGCCCTTAAATAGGCTCCAAACCACTCCAGAGAAATGATAAAAGCTTCATAATTACCCTTTAAATTGAGTTGTTTGAAATAAATAAAGATTACCTCGTGGGAAGGTTTATTGAGGCAATATTAATACCAGCTCTGGATTCTTTATCGTAACTTTCCTTGGATTCTTTGGTGATCCTCGCATTCTTTATAATAGCCTTTCCCATCACTGCCTGGAACTTCTGCTAATTACATTAATTCCAAATATAAGATAATAGTAAATGAAAATAGAAATTGTAGCACAATCAAATGAGAGAAGAATAAGAAAACGGTCTTCGGTGTAATCCTTTTTTTTTCTTGTTCCAAGAGCCATGATAATTATGGTGGTAGTTCTATTTATTTATAACATCTACAATCTGATTTTCATTAATGAAACAATCCTCAAAGAAAAGAAGAATGGATTAAAACAATTTACCATGAAATGTATTGCATATGGCATTGCATATGTACCCTGTAAATTCCTCCTATAAAACAGCTAAATAAACCAACAAACCCACAGCTTTTTGAACAAATTGAGTTTGTTGAAAGTTTATTTACAATTTATACCCCAACTTTCCTCTAAAAGCTCAAGGTAAGATGCATAGTCCTTCCCACTCCAATTTTGCAACAGTCCATGCTTATTGGACTGAGAAGTAATGACTAGCTCACTATCAACAAGAAGCTACCTCAATGTGGTGGATGAATTTGATTCTCTCTCCAATCATAATCTAAAACCATGACACTACACAGCCTTACCACGTTGTGCAAAGCTATCAGGATCCAATTCTATTGGCCTGTGCTACACACCATTTGGTACGCAATGCTGTCCCATCTACTTGCAGCTGAGCTACTGGCAGGGAGTGTAGCAATGGCAAAACATGCCATGTACCCTTATTGTTGCATGCAGAGAAAAACCCTGGGACGGATTTCCGAGTGGATGTTGTTCCATGTACTTTAAATACCACCACCGCCACACGCAAAAAATCATTTTTCCTCCTTGATACCTGAGCTTCCCAGCTCACTTGATGGTTACATTCCCTTGATTTTTCAGATAACGTCATGCTTGGAATTTGAATTCTTAGAACATGAATTCTTAGAACACTGTAGGAGAATTCCATTAGGATGATCTGCAGAATTCTGATTCTCAAAGACTTCCCATGACTTAATGTTTTGCTGCTGATCTATACTTTCAGTCACCAGGAGTATTTACCTTAGCTAAGATTGAAATCCGCTAAACACTTACCTGGAAATAGGTTTAGAAGAACTCAATGCAACTTATTTCTGAGAAAATATCTAGGATTACACTGAACCTGTTTTCTACTTAACTATGGACACCTTTGCATTATACGTGTATTTTATTTCTTTAAAGTGATTGCTAATAGCAATGCTTTTGCTATAATGGATAATGGAGAAGATGGAGGAGGAGGAGGAGGAGGAGGAGGAGGAGGAGGAGGAGGAGAATAAGCCTATGTAACACTTAAAGGCTTGCGGCCCCAGGACACTGCAACCATCATAAATGTGAGTCAGTTGTCAAACATCCCAATGTAAAACACATGGGCATGGGGATGCTGCAAAGTCATAAGTGTGAAAAATAGTCATATCACTTTTTTCAGTGCCATTGTAACTTTGAATGGTCACTGAATGAATTATTGTAAGTCAAGGACTACCTGTATTTGTATGATACTAAATGTTGCCTTTCAGTTTTCTGAAGGTTTTCCCCATGACCCTCACAGGCATTTCCCAATTTTCCTTCTCATTTTAAGGTTCTCTTTTGATTATGGTGCTTTTGTGTTCTGTCATATATCTCTCTATTACTCTCCAACTTCCTAAGCAGCTTGCACTTCCACAAATGGGGTTCAAGAGTTGAGTTACTCCATTAAATCTTCCTTTAGCTAGATTAGCTAAAATGTTTAAAAACATGTCTTGCAAATGTTGGAAATGTAATCAAAATATGGGCACATGTTATCATACGTGGTGGAAATGTGTCAAAGCAAAAAAATGGGCAAAGATACAGAGGTGATTAGAAAAGATGATAGGGAAACATATAGATTATAAACCTGAATTGTTTATATTAGGCATAATATCAGAAAAACCTGATTTAAAAGTATGTATTTAATATTACATGTCTTAACAGCAGTGACAATTATTTTCACACAATATTGGAAAAATGAAGATATACTATGAGATGAGTTAAGAAGATACTAGATTGTGCAGAAATGGATAGATTGACATTGAAAATTAAACAGAAGGAGGATGTAGAATATTATCAAACATGAAATTTATTTTACCAATGGTTGGAAAAAAGGGATGGAAATTAAGAATGTAATTTGTATTGTTAAGCTAATTAAATAACCAGACTACACGATGTTTATAAAGCACTAAGAAATGTATTTAATAAAAAATAATTTTAAAAAAAGAAGGAAAGAAGTCCTCTAATTAAAAATACTGCCTTAGCACCAGAAAAATTGAAGAAGCTTTGAAAAACATAAAGCAATGACACCAATAACTTGGAAAACTGAAGCTATCTTGAATGAATCATCCAATTTAAGGGAAATCAGCTATTTCAATTAGACCAAAGGTGATTCTACCAAAGTACAAATGGCAATAGAAATGATGAAAATTGAAAACAAAAGGAAACAATCCAGTTTTGGAAAGGTATATATGAAACACAAAAAGGATATAATCAAACTATTGAATGCATAAAAGTATTTGACAATGAATTTAGTAAAAATCAAATTACAGCAGAAATGGTTAAAAATCAATTGAAAAGAATTAAAAACTAAGCATCTTCTGGAAATTATCAATTGCATGAATTTTCTCTCAAATATTTGATTAGCTTTCATCCAATGATTGTTAAGCAGCTTAATGAAATATTGCATAAAGGAAATATCAGAGACTAGTAAAAAGGGACACCAGGAAATTATAGGTCAATAAAATCCTTTTCTACAATGTTTGAATAACTGATAAAAGATTATATTATACACTATTATGTTATTAGAAGCAAATAGCATTCTTACAGTAGAACAGAAAGGAAATAAAAGGAAAACTGCAGGAATATGCAGAAAATAAAATGTGAATATTGAAATAATATAATAAAAACACAAATAGAAGGCTAGAAAGGAAATTTTTACAAAGTGGAAAAAGATAAAAATCAGCCATGGCTCACAATTGGAAGATTTAAAAAAGAAATGGAGGGCTTGATTTTGACTGCTGAAGACCAAGCTATTTGAACTAATGCAATTAAGTCCATCATCGAATCATCAAATACCATATTTTTCAGAGTATAAGAAGCACCAAAAAAGAGGATGAAAATCTGGGTGCATCTTATACACTGAATACAGCATTTTTGGCCTCCCCAAACGCCTCCCCTTTCACCAAAATGGCCATGCATAGGCTTTGGGAGGCTTCCAGAGTGCTCCTGGGGGTGGGAAGGGCAGAAATGACTGAAACATTTGTTGCTCAATTTTGTCCCCTGCAGCCACCAGGAGCATTACATAAGCCTCCTAAAGGCTATGCATGCCCTTTTTTGAAAAAAATGGGCCCATTTTTGCAACAAAAGGACCGGTTTTTGTTTTTTTTTTTGCTAATTTTTGGCCCCTCATCCCCCCAGGAGCACTCTACAAGTCTCCTAAAGGTTATTCATGCCCCCCCTTTCTTTGACAAAAACAGGCTGTTTTGGGGAGGTCTGCAGAGTACAAAAATTTAAAATTAAAATTAAATTTGCCTCTTCAAAATCTTGGTGCATCTTATACTCTGATGTGTCACATACCCTGAAAAATACGGTAATTCAAAGTGCAGATTGTACAAAGAGGAAAAAGAAAAGTAGATCATATACTCAGCTCCCACAATGATTACACAAACTGATTATAAACAGCAACATAACACAGTTGCCAAAATGATTCACTGGAACATCTCTCAACTTTATTGTGTGCCAGTAATGAAAAAGAGTTGGAAAACTAATAGAAAATGATCAAGTTAAAATATTGTGGGATTATGAATACAAACTAATAAAGCCTTGGCTCATAACACACCAGATTTAACTGTGGTCGAAAAGAAGAAATTGTAGATAATTGATGGAGTAATACCAGGTGATAATAGAAGAGAAAAAAAATGGAGAAGATTGCAAAGTATTAAGATCTAAAAATCAAAATTGAAAGATTATGGCACAAACCATAATAGTGATGGTCCCAGTGATTATCATCACACGGAGTGCCATACAAAAAAATCTTCTATGGCACTAAGAAAATATATACACTTACAAAACATCCATTTTTCCAACTACACTGCTTGGAACTGCTGATATACACTACATCTATACATTACAACAACCTAGATTATTGGGAAGAATTCAGTGTTTATTGGGAAGAATTTGGCTAAAAATGTGGTAACTGATTTCATATTTTGTGCATATAATAGTACTGACAAAATCAACATCAGTATATTGCAAAAAGCAGCTTTCCTTCGAACATCATATATACTGTGATGATAACTTTAAGCCCATCAAACAACAACATCTGCCTGTCATAAGTCCTTGGGACGAATTTGATAGGTAAATAAAAATGCCAAATACTGTCTAAACATCTGGATGACTGTGCCACTAACCATCAGGGCCGGATTTTCCTATAGGCTAACTAGGCTTCAGCCTAGGGCTTCAAGATCAAGAGGGGGCCTACGTTCAAATTGTTAGCAAAATTAAAATTACACTATTCTAAAAACAGTGAACACTAAAACACTGAACCAAAAATAAGGAGAAATTCTATGCATATGACTAATAAACAAACATAAAAATGTATTGGTTAAGATCGTTCCAGCACTGCAGCAGTTGGGGAGTCCGCCCACATTCCCAGCACCGGCGGTCGGGCGAGAGGCGCAGCCGCTCCCAGTAGCAGCCCCGTCGACGTGGAGCCCACCAGCGGCCAGGCAGGTGAAGGTGAGGGGGCCGAGCCGGGCAGCTGAGCGCAGCAGGGTAGGCGGCTGGCCTCGCTGCCTTTGCCGCAGAGCAGAGCTGCCCTCCGTCGGGAGGCCAGCTATATATATTGATATATATTGATATATATCACAGTAATGATTTATTTTATTGTCTCTCACGTAATTTACAAACTTAAAAATGGGAGGTGAAAGGGCCTCATAAGTGGAATAGCCTAGGGCCTCTTTTCATCTAAATCCGGCCCTGCTAACCATAATAATGAAAACTCAAAGCGACTCTCACTGGTGGCTGATCCCAACCCTAGGTAACATTATCTTTTCTCTAGCCACCTCATCTTCAGGGCTAAAGATTAGCATGGAGCTCTACACAGATCCCTAAAGTTTAATTAACCCCAATCGACTTTCCATCATTTCTCAAACACCCATTGACACCCAGACATTTAGTGATCCCATTTTGACCCTCAGCTATTTATTGATTTCTTGGATATGACTCGTAGGTATCAATATTGACCACTTTTAGGGCTTGCATTACCATGCAGGTATGTAGATGATGCATTACACTATAATACCGCAGGTGTTGTCCAAATGTACTGTATACTGCAGGTATGTACTTGCAAATCAGACTTATGACATACTGATACCATGTGCACCTTTAAATAGGTTTGCTGGACTTGGCCTGCAAACATCCAGATGTCCCCCAGAGATCTTGTAGCTTTAAATCTTTGCTACATAGTGGTCAACCTGGATCTTTTTCACCATAAATAGTGTACATCATTCCTTCAAACATCCTTTCTCTTCTAAGGAATTTGATTGGTGGGAATTAGAAGATGGCATTTTTTCTGCTGTAGTCCTTGCCTTATGAACTATTATTCTCATGGACATTAGAATGTCCCCACCCTGTTGTTTTTTTATAAAGTTTTAAAAATTTGGCAGTTCATCCAGGCCTGGTGCTCGGAATATATTAAGTGCCTTGTTACTTGCCTTTACTCTTGACTGATTAACCATTCCACCTGCTGTTTATATTTATTTATTTTGAGGATGTTTTTATTCTTTTAATGTTTTTTTTAAATTGTTTTATAAGAATTGTAAGTTGCCCAGACTCACTTGTTTGAAGTGGGCAGCTCTAGAAATAAAATAATTAAAATAATAACATTAAAAAAATCCTAATATTAGTATAGTAAATAATTTTTATACTAACAAATAGTATTTATTTACTTTACTATTCCGTTTCAGTTCTTTTACTGTATCGGTGTATGTGTGCATGCATGTTTGAGGTAAAATACTAACATATTGCTTCTTCTTCTTTATTTTTTTTTAAAGAGGGAATAGAATAATAAAATGAAGTGGTTGCTAAGCAACATCACCTCTAACCAATTAAGCACTTGTAGCCATTATGGGGAAAGGTACTTGTTGTTTTAAGCAGACAAATTGAAAAGACTCAAGTGAAATTGCAATCCAGTTCAATGTTTTTGAAACAGATTCTTTTATAACCTTAGATGGAAATGTGAGGTCTCTTAGGAACCTTAGTGTGAAAGAAAAGCATAGGAAATTGGACTAGGAATTCACTTTGGCATTTTAAAGCGGTTTTTGTGTTACCATGAATGTATTGTGAATTTGCATGGCTTCTTCTATCTACCCAAGAGCAAGTTAGAGCAAGCTTGACAAAGTGTTCATCTGAGATACACCACAATAATTTCCAATATTTTTGTGTTTTCTCACTGGAATTATCCCATGCGGCTAGTCAGCTTTTGAAGTGGGATGTACCCTTTTTCATTGGGCTCCATGTGTAAGAAGATCAATATGGAGGCCGGGAAACATTTTTTTAAATTCTTTTATATTTTTAGGAAGAAGGAATTGTTATTTCCATAATGGAGTCTGGGCGTTTTCTGTGTTTGCATGTCTATATAATATAAAATCTATTTTATCTGGATGCAATAGTTCCTGTATTAATTTCATAAGTAATACCTCATGACATATAACCTTGGGGATCTGGAATGAATGGCCTATGATTCACAAATTATATCAATAAATGGACTTTCATTCACAAATAACATCTGGATCTTTGAATCAGGCCAGAATACAGTATACTTTACCTTTCTTTATTAGTACATTATTATTCTTTAGAATAATAATAATAATAATAATAATAATAATAATAATAATAATAATAGGAAATGCTAAATTTATCGGACTTGAACATTCTGACTCTACAAAAAACCACCGTACTTGGAACAGCTTATATCCACCGATGTTACCTTAACAGTTCCTAGGTTCTTGGTTAGGACTCAAGCTGTTGAGCTACCAACCAGCCCCAAAGGCTGTGAATCTCAACAAAGATTATCCTCCTCCTCCTCCTCCTCCTCCTCCTCCTCCTCCTCCTCCTCCTCCTCCTCCTCCTCCTCTCTAGAAACAAATACTGTGGGGGTAAAACATGCCTAAAACCCCTTGGGGTGTGCGTCATGTTAAGATACCACCTGTTGTGCCTTAAATGGATTCTACTGTGCTGCCGTAAAAAGGCTTCTACTGTACAGTGCAGTGGAGTTGCCATGGTAATGGCTTCACAGTACTCCACAAGGAGGCTCCTTCTGGTAGGGGGAAAATCCAACATTAGAAATTACATTTGGTGCGGACATTTTCTCCCTATAAATAAATACCAGGGCAACACTGGGTTATCGGCTAGTGAAATATAAAGGAAAGATGGTGTACATTGGATAATAACAATGGATGAATAACACAGAGAAAAAAAAAACAACTACTATCAATAAAGAAAAAAAATAAAGAAAAACATTACAGGAAAAAATTTCTAGTTACACTTTCTCCCATTCTGTTTATTTCCATATATTGAAAGACTTTTGAGGGAAGATTTTCTTCTTATTTTCCTTGAAATAATTCATACAAAAGCAGGTCTAGAACTCCATTTATATTTCCAAGAATAAGTATTTCACCATCTATATTTTTTTCTAAGAATTTGCAAACAATTTTCATAAAGTTGTTTGGACGACAAATGGATGCCAATATTAAAAAAACCCTTCTAATTCTTAATTTGAAATTAAACTCTTCCTTTTTTATCTTTTGATTGCTCCAGTATATCCCTAGGAAAAGGTTCTATGATGGTCTGTTATTCTGTTTTTCTTTGTCTTTCCTGCTGCTAAACATTCTGGTCCTTTTAAAAAAAAACCATTAACATGGCCTGTTTTTATATGGATTTCTTGTAAGCAAACAATATCAGCATTGTTTTTTGAGTTAATTAAAAAAAACGTCTTCCTTTTATTAGATTAATTAAACCATTTTACATCCAGTGAGATAAATGCTTTCCTTTCTGTTTTGAATGCTAATTTAATGCGGCTACTCTTCATAATTTTCTTTTTTCCTTCATCTCCAATATCCTTTCCAATGCTGAGAAGTTCCTTATTTGAAGAGTTTTAAACAATTATTTTTTCATGTAGAGAAGAAGCCTCTGAGGTCACTGTCATGATTATGTTTTTTTGTTTCTAGTAAGATTTCCAATGCAAATTGAATTTTCCATTTGTATCTGATTTGTTTAGCTCTTGGTACAAATTCTTTATTTTTCTCTTCGCATTCTTGCAGAAATGTCTTTAAATAGTTGTGTTTACCTTCTTTCAATAAGAAAAGTATCTCAATTTACTATTTTAAAATAGCAACCCATGTGTAAAAATCTGAGGGGGGTATCCCAAAGCATTTTGCTCTTTTGCATGATTTTTGAATTTATGCTAAAAATATACTCAGTCTCTGGGAAGTCTCCATATATATATTTTTTTAAAAATCTTGCATCAAAGTTTTGAAGCGACCTTCAAGAGTCACTTTTCCAAAGTTTCATGGGAAAGTTTCTACACTCATGAGATGCAATAGTTACTGTATTTTTCAGAGTATAAGATGCACCAGAGTATAAGACACAGCAAAGTTTTGAAGAGGAAAAATTTTTAAAAAAGTTATTTCATTCAGCAAACCTCCCCAAAATGGTCCATTTTTGGCGAAAACGCCCCTGTTTTTTTTTTTAAAGGGCATGAATAGCCCTTAGGAGGCTTATACAGTGCTTCAAAAGAGTAGTGTACATTGGATAACAATGGATGAATAACACAGAGAAAAAAACAACTACTATCAATAAAGAAAAATAAAGAAAAATATTACAGGAAAAATTTCTAGTTACACTTTCTCCCATTCTATTTATTTCTATATATTGAAAGACTTTTGAGGAAGATTTTTTTCAGAAAAAGGGCATGAATAGCCCTTAGGAGGCTTGTCCAGTGTTTCAGGGGAGGGGACAAGCAAAAAATGGCCTGTTTTTCACAAAAACGGAGCCATTTTTTGTCATAAAAAGGGCATGGATACCATTTAGGAAGCTCATAGAGTGCTGCTGGGGGCTGGGGGCCAATTTTTCATGCATTTCTGCCCCCCCAGACCCCAGGAGCTCTCTGAAAGCCTTCTAAAAGCTATGCACAACCATTTTGGTAAAGGGGCGGAGTTTCAGGAGGCAATAAATGCTGTATTCAGTGTATAAGATGCACCCAGATTTTCAGCCTCTTTTTTGAGGGAAAAAGGTGTGTCTTATACTCCGAAAAATATGGTATCTGTAAGCTTCTGAGTAAAATGCAAGCTGTTGTTATTACCTCTATATCTCAACATGTACCATATTTTTCAGAGTATAAGACGCACCAAGATTTTGAAGAGGGAAATTTTTTAAAAAAGTTTTTGGACTCTGCAGACCTCCCAAAAATTGCCTGTTTTTCACTAAAATGGCTTTGTTTTTTGTCAAAAAAAGGCATGCATGACCTTTAGGAAGCTTGTAGAGTGCTCCTGTGTGCTGGGGGGGGGGGCAAAAACAAGCAAGAAATGCCCATTTTTTTGCAAAAACGGGCCTATTTTTTGTCAAAAAAAGGACATACATATTCTTTAGGAGGCTTATAGAATGCTTCTGGGTGCTGGGGGTGGCAAAATATGGTCTGTTTCTTGCTCATTTATGTCCTCACCAGCCCCCAGGAGCACTTTGGAACCCTTCCTAAAGGCTATGCACGGCCATTTTTGCAAATGGGGCAAGGTTTCGGAAGGCCAAAATCTGTATGCAGTGTATAAGATGCACCAAGATTTTCAGCCTCATTTTTGAGGGAAAAAGGTGTGTCTTATACTCCAAAAAATACGATAGTTAATCTAGTTATCTGAGGGACTGGCTATCTCCAGCAGCCTCTGACCATCCTATACCATTTGGCAAAATCTGCTTGATTCTGTTGATTACACAATGTCATCTAAAAGGGCCCAGGAAATGAACCTTCTGTTTTGTTGCTCATATCTTATCTGCGTTTAAACAAGCCTTTAGAATCTGGTTCTTTTCCCAGTCCTTATTTTGGCCTGAGACCGGGCCACTTCAAGTTAGGGCTGTGATGGTGAACCTATGGCATGTGTGCCAGAGGTGGCACACAGCACTCTCTCTGTGGGTACATGAGCCATTGCCCCAGTTCTGCTGCACTGCGCATGCGCAAACACCTCCCGCCAGCCAGCTGGTCTTCGGGTCTCTGCCACGCATGAATGGGGAATGCACATGCATGCAAGGGGGAGGGTGTGGGTGGGTGGGGGGAATGTGCATGCATGGAGGTGGGGCACATGCACAGGGGCCACACATACACATTGCATTTTGGACGTTTGGGGGTGCATTTTGGTCACTTGGTCCAGAAAAGGTTAGGATCACTGAGTTAGGGGATGGGTTAATTTACTGTCTCAGTAACAGCTGGGATATGCACATGTACAGTATGTGCATTTACTTGGTGTTTTTTTTTTTCATTATAAAATTGCTGAAAGTAATTCTGAGTCACCCAGCCTAGAAATTTGACAAATCAATAAATATGCCATAAATTGCAACATTTTCAAGGACACCGATAATCAGTATATTTATTTGTATTTTGTATTTGTATTTAAGTTTATTTATATGCCGCCCTTTTCCCTGGGGGGACTCAGGGCGGCTTACAACTTAAAAAGGGGGGGGGGACAAACTTTTAACATATAGAACAATGCATCATTAAAACACAACATTCATACCATTCAGGCGGGTTGCAATCTTTAGCCCCAGGCCTGATGGGATAGCCAGTTTTTAAGGGCTGTGCGGAAGGTCTGGAGGGTGGTGAGGGTACTAATCTCCACGGGGAGATCGTTCCATAGGGTCGGAGCTGCCACTGAGAAGGCTCTCCTCCGCGTAGTTGCCAGTCGACATTGACCGGCGGATGGAACTCGGAGGAGGCCTAATCGGTGAGATCTAATTGGTCGAATGGAGGTGATTGGCAGTAGGCAGTCTCTCAAGTACCCAGATCCACTACCATGAAGGGCTTTATGGGTGACGAGTAGCACCTTGAAGCGTACCCAGAGATCGACAGGTAGCCGATGAATTTATAATTCATTTTATTTGTGATAGGACACAGGGTGAAACTTCTAGAAAAATAATTAGAACATAAACCTTCATACTTTTCAAAAGCTAAACATCTTGCACTTCAAAGTGTTTACTTTTAGGGCACAGAGAGCCTCAGCTTTTATTTTCCCACTACAACAGCCTTGTGAGTTGGGCTGAAACATGGCAACTGACCCGAGATTACCTAGCTGACTTTCATGCATAAACAGAAACTTGAATTCACGGTCCCTTGTTTTCTAACCTGCCTATCTTAAGCAAACTGTCTATGAGTGGCCAGTTTTGCTTATGTAGAAAGTTAGCACCCACCCCTCCTAGAAGAATGGAAATTTTAAAAAGGCAGAATATTATATTTCCCCTAAAAGAGAAATGGAAATCTTAAGGGAGACAGAAACTCAGCCCTAGCTCCCTGCCCCCAGCAGATATTTGCTGTCCATTAAGAAGGACTGGGTCAGCCTATCTACAAGACAAAAAACCTTCAGATCCATGGGATTAAAATGATGGGATTAAAACATGACCCTCCAGGAATAATAGGATTGTCTACCAGCAGGGCTCACTGCATTGCAAAATCACCTGGAGACATTGCATCACCCTCCAGGCTTCAACCAAACTCGAGTCAGACAAATATGACCCCACATGGCTCCATGGGAGTCTGACAACAGCCAATAGAATACATTTCTTGCATAGGAACAGAAAGCTCAAGGGCAAGGGCCAAGAGAGGGTATAAATAACCCCAACTCTCCATTCCATGTGGTCAGCTGCCCAGGACCTCAAACCCATGTGGTCCTGTTCATCAATAAACCATCTTTCCAATCAGCCTCCGTGTTTCCAGTATCTTTCTCCCCACTTGGAACTGAACCAGATGAATGCTTCTTTCAACATTACAATGGCAAGGCCCATTCTAAATTCAGTATTGTTGGGAACAACTCCTTTTTCTGATATTGAAATCTACATGGAATGGGATGATGCCCTTATTTATAGTGCTTTGGTTCAAAGAGCCATTAACTCTTTGAGAAAAGTTATTAGTGCCAAACCTCCAATCCAATAGTATTTAGGGTTACCCCTTCATACAGAAGGATCATATATGACCTTTCAAAGTAATGGGGGTTCACAGATACACATTTAATTTGTTACTAGAAAAATGAACCACAATATTGATTTGCTTTGTTTAGGAAATGATTTTGTGTGAATAAAAAAATATATATAGAATAATAGAATTGGAAGGGACCTTGGAGGTCTTCTAGTCCAACCCCCTGCTTAGGCAGGAAACCCTACACTACTTCAGACAAATGGTTATCCAACATCTTAAAAACTTCCAGTTTTGGAGCATTCACAACTTCTAGAGGCAGGATGTTCCATTGAATAATTGCTCTAACTGTCAGGAAATTTACATAGGGAAGGAGATTCCTTAAGGAATTTTAAGTGATGAGAACATTAAATTGTCTTAGCTTCTTGATAGCTATTTTCTTTCTTGGAGAAAGCTGATGAATATGTTCACCTTTAGAAACACAAGGTATATTCAGCTGGCTAAATGACCCAGCCCTCCCCTCAAATATATTCCCATTAGCATACATGTTTTCCTGACAATAGCACGCATCACCAACCTGAAGGCAATTCAATTGATTTCTGGAGGGTTTTTTTTTCCAGTATTGCAAACATTGTTGTAGCATAGATTTCATTTCTTGGCAGAATAGGTTGAAAATAGCAGGGACTGTAGACCTTTGAGAAGCCATTAATCCACTGGATAGTTTCAAAAGTTTCAATGTGGTATTTTTTTAAGTAGCCCCCTGACCTTTTTTTGAAGCAGGGATTGGAAAAAGACCATACACAGCCTTCAAATTGTCCAGTAAAGGCAAGATGTACTGAACCAATGCAAAAAGGTCTCCTGCTCCAAGTTAATTGTTTTTCTTAAATACTTTAAACCACTGTTTAAAAACTAAGTTCTTATTGAAGATTTTGAAATATATCATCCTCCGAACATTAGCTTTCCAGGCAAAGTTGTAGCCTCAGTTTATGGGGAAGATAGCCTTCTTCCTTAAATTATGTATTATGTGCTATTTGTGTAACAGTTTTTTCCTCTGAAAGACAGTATTATTATTCTTTAATACAAAATATAACATTCCAGCAAATGCAAGAAATCTTGCATTACACCCAAGAATAGCATAATGTCATAACCACTCAAGCACTGAAGTAGCAAAAAAGAAAGGGGAGGGAGGAGAAACTCCATAATAGAAAGAAAAGAGAGTTCAGGAATGGGGGTCATTTAAATGTTGGAGGAGAAGAAAGAATAAAAGATGAATGAGAATCTGAAGAACTAAAGACAAGTTGTACACAAAAACAAGCAAGATCTATGCTGTAGGTCACACAAATTGTTTGAGAGTTAAGGAAGAATAAGGACAAAAGTATGTGGATTTGTAGAAAGGTAGCAGATCAAAGAAGAAAGAACATTTTTTAAAAAAAATAGTTGCACAATAAATGAGTCTTTTATTTTGTCCTCAACCCCCCTCCAAGTAAATCTGCCTTAATAAATTCTAATAATAGTAACTAATGTATCCTTCAAGTTGTTTGAGTTTTTAAAATAATAATTTTAGTAAAAGTTACAATGATTAAAATAAAGTTAATAAAAGCTATAAAAATAGAAGGTGCATAAAATAAAAATAGCAATAGCAATAGCAATAGCAGTTAGACTTATATACCGCTTTCATAGGGCTTTCAACCCTCTCTAAGCAGTTTACAGAGTCAGCATATCGCCCCCACAGTGTCTGGGTCCTCATTTCACCCACCTCGGAAGGATGGAAGGCTGAGTCAACCTTGAGCCGGTGAGATTTGAACCGCTGAACTGCAGATAACAGTCAGCTGAAGTGGCCCGCAGTACTGCACCCTAACCACTGCACCACCTCGGCTCACGAAAAGAAAGAGAAATAATGTACTAAATAAAAAGAAAATAAATATATAAAGAAATGACTCTCCTCTTCGTCACAAATATCAACATTTTTTTGCAAGTGATTACTTTATCTTAAAATACAAGAATTGATCTCTTCTTTCCATATCATTTCAGTGCTGCTGATGACAACCTCCTCTTGTCAGTTTTGTCAATGCAGACATCCCAAGACTTCCCCATCATAGCTTATGGATAAAGACTTGATTGAATTGAATCTCAGATTGATTAAACCAAATTTTGTTGACTTCAAATTTCTAATTCGAACCTAATTTAACAAATGTTGATTCTCAAATAAAGGTTGAATTGGATCATAGCTGGTTCATATATCCCTACAAATACAATTCCTGGCATTACAAAATATAAATGGAAGGACTTCAGTCTGAAACCTCTACGAGGATTGGTCAATATATTCTAGATAGGATGAGTTAACTTACACATGGGTATTTCCTAAATTGAATGTGTTATAATAGTACCGTATTTTCACGACCATAAGCCGCACTAAAAATCCTAAATTTTGATCCAAAATCGGCAGTGCGGCTTATAACCCGGTGCGCTTTATATGTGGAAAAAGATCTCCCAGCTGCTTTGCTCCTCGCGACTGCAATAGATGTCCAGAAGCGGCCCCTGGGGCCAATGGGGACCGGACCCCCAGCTCGACAGCCCCTGTCGCCTCTGGACGTCCACCGCAGCTGTGAGGAGCCGAGGAGAGCGCGGAGAAGAGCGCGCGACGGCCCCCGGCGCTCCGGGAAGCGGGAGAGGCGCGCGGCCCGGCCTCTCCTCCCTGGACGCCGCAGCAGCAGCCCCAAGCGCACCGATCCCCGCGCCCTTCGCATCGGGGCATGCTCTTGCAGCACGCCCCGATGCGAAAAACACAGAGATCGGGCGACGTCCAGGGAGGAGAAATCAAACCGCGCGCCTCTCCCGCCTCCCAAAGCGCCAAGAACCGTCGCGCGCTCCCCTCCACACTCTCCTCGGCTCCCCACAACCACAACAGGCGTCCAGAAGCGACAGGGGCCACCGAGCCGGAAATCCAATCCCCACCAGCCCCAAAAGCCGCTTCTGGACATCTGTGGCTCCCGGCGCTCCAGGAAGCACCGAAAGCAGCTGGGAGGGGCGCGCGGCTTGGTTTCTCCTCCCTGGACGTCGCAGCGGCGGCCCCGGGCTCACCGATCCCAGTGCCTTTCGCATCGGGGCGCGCTGCAAGAGCATGCCCCAATGCGAAAAACACAGAGATCGGTGAGCCCGGGGCCGCCGCTGCGACGTCCAGGGAGGAGAAACCAAGCCGCGCGCCCCTCCCAGCCGCCCTCGGCGCCCCCCGGAGCGCCAAGAACCCTCGTGCCGCTCCTCGCGATGTCCAGAAGCGTCGGGAAATGTGCGGCTTATAACCCGGTGCGCTTTATATGTGGAAAAAGTTAAAAAAATTAACGTTAATTGATACTGCGGCTTTTAATCCGGTGCGGCTTTTGGTCGTGAAAATACGGTATTTGTCTATTATCCCAATATGTCAATAGAAATTTTCACCTACCAAAATGTGAGTGGCCATTGTGACCTTCCAAACATGGCTGTTCTGAAAGGTTTATAAGGACTTGATTGATGGGGAAATACCAGAATCAGATATGAAACTGTCAATTGTAGCATGTTTTAATAGGTTGTATTTTCATGTGTTTACTGTTTGCATTAACTTGTGCCTGTTATTTCTTGTGCCTTTTTAAGATTTAGATTTTAAACAATTATAGATAAACAAAACACACATGCTTAAATGAAAGCAGAAGATCACATTTACATTATTTTGGGTGCCCCTTGAAAATGACCTGTCCCATTTCGGTAATTTAGTCTCAGAAGATCTAAAAGCACTGAAGCTGTGGAGCAATGGAATACTTCTGCATTGCCCAGAAACCAAATTGACATTTCTAGTGTAGTAAAGCAGATGGTGAGACTGGTTGGGATGCATCTTTCTATGCTTATTGGAAAATGATGGGAAATGTGTATGTCTATCTGTTATGGCAGGTGTGTCATACTCTATTTCACTGAGGGCCACAGTAGGGTTGTGTTTGACCTCGAGGGGAGGAGGAGTGGAGTATACATGGCCAGGGTAGGCATGGCCAACTTGACGTCACTCATGCCAGGGATGTATGTGGTAGCCCAAGTGTTTGCCAGGCTCCTGAGCTCCATTTCTAGCTGGCAGAGAACACTGTGGACCAGTCCTTCACTGTTTCCAGGGCTGCCCCATGGACCAGATCTAAGCACCCCGCAAGCTGGATCTGGCCCCCAGGCCTTGAGTTTGACACTCCTTTGTTAAGGGGTATCTGGATCACCTGCAAGATCAAGTGTTTTGCTGGTACCCCATATTGACTGTCCAAGGAGACAAGGCTGTTCTACTTTCAACACTGCTCCACTCCACTAACTGTGTAATTCATTTCATCATTTTATTTTAAACAGCACTTGTGGCTGAAACCTTAATAAAATGAAACATCAATTCAAAGAAGTGACCATTCCTGTTGTTCACGGCTTCGAGAGAAGATTGGAATTTTAGATTAAAATGAGTAATCTGGGCCAAACATTTAAGATTATTGATTATCAATGAGGTCACCACATAGCCAAATCTTCCACAGAAACTCCACATTCCCTAAGCAATTCCAGACTGACTGAGATCATTAAAGTATATTAGGATTACCTTCTTTGTTTGAGATATGTTTCATATGCCAATTACCTCCAACAGACCAATTAGATCCCACAGATTAGGCCTCCTCCGAATTCCATCCACTGGCCAATGCCGACTGGCGACCACCCGGAGGAGGGCCTTCTCTGTGGCTGCTCCGGCCCTTTGGAACGAGCTCCCCGTGAAGATTCGGACCCTCACCACCCTCCAGGCTTTCCGCAAAGCCCTTAAAACCTGGCTGTTCCTACAGGGTGATGAGTTCTTGTCCCTGCTCGAATGGTGTGGCTGTTGATTGTTTTTAAATTGTGGTATTGTTTTGTCCATGTCCTTTTTTTCCTATTTGTATCCCCCCCCCCCCGGACTTGGTTTGTGAGCCGCCCTGAGTCCCTTCTGGGAATAGGGCGGCATAGAAATATAATAAATTCAATTCAAATTCAATTCAATATTCTTGAAAGAGCACTTTTTAACCCTGAAATAAAAATGTTCAGACATATATTTATAGGTTGATTCATTCTTATATATGCCGTCAATCTCATTAAGTAACATACACTAACTGAAGTGAGTAATATGATCATCTACTAATTGAACTTTAAGCAGAGTTTGCTAAATAAGCAACGGGAGGGGAGACATGCTTATAGATATTGGTCCTTATTTTATTTTACGATCTGCAGATTCTAATGAAATGTATTTATGTATCATTTTGAGGATTGGCCAAAAAGGAAGCATTTTCATTTGCACTTTTCCTAATACACACCCTTTTTTGTACATCATTCCTTGAGAATGCACTTTTCAAGCATTTCCCTACTCTATATACAGTACAATAAATGTATTGTATTTCTCCCTAACATATTCATTTTGTTTGCCATTTTTAATAATAATCCATTTTGTATATTTTTAATTATAAACTGCACTGAAAATTACATCATGTGTAGATTTCAGCATGCATGTACATCTCAGTTCTCCTAGAAGTCTGAAGAGTATAAAAAAATTAAATCTGTACAATATGATGGAATTAATTTCTCACTAGCTTTTTTAAACCTTCTAGATTTGTAATGTTCTCTTTTGCTTTGCAGATACTAGGAAAATTTTCCACATGATTTCTGCTCATACTCATACTTGCAAGCTGTTGGCAGGAAAGGGTCAGAAAGGATGATATGAACATATGGTTAAGTCTGAGGAGGAGGAAAAAAGAGCTGAATGTCTTAAAGTTGTGATTTGAATATGAGCATCATCACATAAGGGAGCCTGATTTTTAAATAATCTTCTTGGAACATTTTGAATCAAAATTGTAGAGGAAGGAATTTGACTGACAGTTGCTGAATGGAATTTTCTGCAGCCAATCAGTCTCTCCTCTGTGCCCTAAGTGACAGAAAGAGATCTGTGTATTTGCTTAGCTAGTCGATAGCATAAAAAACCCATAGAAATACAAGATAGCATGTTCCCATCTGCTGCTGGGGAAAAAAAAGTCAACCATAATTGGGTTGGCTTCATAATTGATAAAGTCATGTGATAAAATAGTGATTAAACTATGCTAGAGCACTCTGCAAATAGCCACATGCAACATGCAAACAGAAAATCCAATATATACTGCATATCTGATTCAGTATATAATATACAAAATATACAATGTATAATGTAGCTCAAGTGATGTTCTACTGGAATCAGCTAGCTTGAATCATGTTCCCACTAATGATATTAGATATATAACTAGAATGTTCCATATAAAAGTCTAGTTTAATAATATATTTGGCCTCAATAATATATTCTATCTTCCAGGAAAAGCTGTTCTTCTTTTTGGTTATTGCTGATGAATGCTATTACTGACAATCATAATATTCTTGGAACTTGCAACATTTTCTGACTTCCAGTCTTTTCTTAGAAAATAGCATGGCAAAGTCTTATGGTCCTACTGCAATCTTCCAAGCATGATATTCAAAAGATATCCTATATTTAATAGGAAATGTGTGATCTCGTATCTGTGATTTGAAATTCCAGGAAATTCCAGGAAATTCAAACACAATGCATCCCATGGAAAGGAAGCCCAATTTTAGATAAACACTAAATTTTAGATTAGTGTTTAGTGGCCCTCCATAATTTTTAGCTATTCAGTGGTGGGACTCAAAAAGTTTTACTACCAGTTTTGTGAGTGTGGCTTTGTTGGTTTGGTATGGCTTTATGGACATGGCTTTGTAGGCGTAGCAGGGGAAGGATACTGCAAAATCCCCATTCCCTCTCCACCCCACTAACCTGATTTCCAGCTCCATTCTCCTGTTCAGGGAAACAAAACAAGATCAGCTGGGAGGCAGCAGGTGGGGGGCCAGGCTATTTGCCGGTTCTCCAAACTACTCAAAATTTCTGCTACTGGTTCTCCAGAACCTGTCACAGAGGTGGGTTCCTACCAGTTCGCAGCAGTTTGGTAGAACCGGTTTGTCAAATCTACCGAACTGGTTAGAAGAGGTTCCACCAGTGGACCCAGAAAGCAGGCCACACCTACAGAAGAGGTTCCAAAATTTTTTGAAACCCACCACTGACACACACAGAGACTCACACAGAGAGAGAAAGAGAAAGGAAGAAAGGAAGAAAGAAAGAAAGAGAGAGAGAGAGAGAGAGAGAGAGAGAGAGAGAAAGAAAGAAAGAAAAAGTGAGAGAGTGGAAGAAAGAAAAAAGGAAAAAGGGACAGAGAGACAAAAGGAAGGAGAGAGAGAGAGAGAGAGAAAGAAAGAAAGAAAGAAAGCAAGCAAGCAAGCAAGCAAGAAAGAAAGAAAGAAAGAAAGAAAGAAAGAAAGAAAGAAAGAAAGAAAGAAAGAAAGAAAGAAAGAAAGAAAGCACATGGCCGGCAAGCCACTCCCACCAAGTCACATGGTTGGCAAGCTACTTCCACAAAGGAGGCCACACCCACAGAGTAGGTTCAAAAAATATTTGAAACCCACCACTGACCCTTCAGAACTGGCTGAATACCACCTCTGGCTATAATGCTATCTTTATTCATAAGATACGAATCACTTTGTCAGTGGTTGCCTTCCAGTAGGTGGTGGTATTGATTTTAAACGCGAATGTTTCTACCTGAGTTTGAAAGGAGTTGGGTTGCGAGAGAAACAAAGGATTAATTATGTTTCTAATTTTGTGTGCTGCCAAGGAGAAAATTAATACAGTTGAACTTTTCCTGACATCTTGCAATTGTATGTGCTTATTAATAAAGCTTGTCTATTAAAATTAGCAATAACTGTGTTTTAAATATCATACTTAAAATTCTAGATAACCAAAGCTTTTACACAAGTCCTTACATCTAAAGGACTGTAGAATGAAAATGACATAATTACATTCACTAAACACTAATATTACTTGATGTCATGAAACAAAGACAGAAAAATAGCTTTGTGAAAAGGTGGCTGACAGAAACATTAGGAGAGATTTGAAATAATGTGGAAAGAATAATCGTAATTGCTTCAGCTTGGAGATAGAATGATGGTGATGGTGAACAGGATGGTATACTCTGTAGATAAAGTGAAATGATTACAGAAGGAATGGAACCTATGGCAGCAAATCAATACTGAATAAAAATGGTGATTCAATACAATGATTATTCCAGGAATCATTAAAAGGAACACAGATTCTCATTTTATCTTATTAGGATTAAAATTACTACAGTGTTAAAAATGAAACTGAAAGATTTACTGCGAATCCAAAAGATGCACGGATAATTGTCCCCATTTTTTTCCTATACAAAAAGCAAGTGGAAGTGGTGGCGTAGTGACACAAGTGTTTTAAATCTTTCATCTCTGGAGTATTTATTTGTACAAAACTCAGAGCAGAAATAAACATTTTGAATGAGGGTTCATGTTACAAATAGGAAATGAATTTTGATCTAGCTCAAAGAACAACTCATGGCCTTCAGTTATTTTATTTAGTTAGTTAGTTTGTCAAACATGTACAAGTTAACAGGTATAAGTATAAACATTGTTAGATACCAGTTCTATCCATTCATATCCATTGGTCATATTTGCTGTTACTGATGGGAGGGGAAGTTCTTGAGTCAGACTTTTGTTGAGTATTCCTGATATAAACTGGATAAATTCTTTGAGTTGAATTTGATGCCTGAAGTCTAGGTGGACATAGTATATGATATCCATGCTGTTTTCTTTGCATAAGCATGGAAGTGTATTACTGTTGCCTTTTCAGAAGCATCTTTTTGACTTCCTAATCTGTTCCATAGCCTTGGATCTCTCATCCAATCCTTAATCTGCTTAATCTTAATCTGCAATCCTTAATCTAATCTGTTTAGCTTTTTCAAAATCAGCCAAAGATAGTTAGGTGCAGAGGGGTCAGCTAATCCTTGTGAAAAAAAAATGGAATGGGCTAGGGCTCAAAGAGCAGTCTTAACATGACTGACTCTTTCTGGCTCTTCTATCAACTAGTTTCTCATTGTTCCACATATTTATTTGCTGTTTTGATTTAGATTCCATATTTCCTTCAGGAACTTATAGGAACATACACAAGTTCTAGTTTTTCTCATAGCCCTGTGAGATAAGTTGGATGGCATCTTGTGATCCAAAGAGTGTCACAGATTGGAACCTAGGTTTCCCTACTCCTAATCCAGCATTTTAGCTACTAAATCATTCAGATCGGGGGTGGGCTTCAAAAATTTCAGCAATGGGTTCTCTTCCCGGTTGCTGGGTGGGTGTGGCCTAGTCAGCCTCCTGCACCCTGGCAAGGGGGCAGTTTTTGCCTTCCCCAGGCTCTGGAGGCTTTCCTCGAGCCTCTGGGAGGGTGAAAACTGACTCCCCTAGGCTCTGAAGCCCTCCCAAGGCCAGAAACTGACCCGTTTCTGGCCTTCCAGAACTTCCAGGAGGCCTGTTTTCCCCCCTCCCCAAGCCTTCCCAAGGGCCCTGCATGTACCTCGCATTCAAAACAGACCAAGTGGAGAGTCCTGGGAGGGGCAGTGAGGGGTGGATGAGGTGGGTGGGTGGGGCCAGCCAGGACTGGAATTTGGAGGTTCCATAACACCATAATGTTAGCTACAGGTTCTCCTGAACACGGGTAAACCCATAGCAATCTGTTCTGACCCCCCTCTTTCCACACCAAAGCACACTCCGAGCCAGAGATAAATTACAACATTTAATGAACAGACAAACAGGTCCTTGGCAGCAACCCAGCACAGACAAGCTTGGGCAGCAATAAACACAGATAAGGCTTGGCAGCAATCCAGCCTGCCAAGCTCATACAAAGTTCTCCGACATTCGATTCTGTGTTGACTTCTGCAAAGAGGGCGTGTGCACAAGTAGCCTTTTTATATTCTGGAGCGGAGCCTAATGACCATTAGCTGAGTGCAATTACCTCCTGTAATTGTGTAATTGTTCCTGACACCTAGTAGCTCTTCGATGATGTGCATCCAGGAACAACTCACTCTCCCTTGTCTCCTCCCCATTGGTCCAAGGCTCAGGTGCCTCTTGGTGGCCAACCAGCCTCTCTGCGCCCTGCTCGGAGTCAGAATCCTGTCCAGGGTCCCCCACATCTTCCAAAGCCGACTCAGAGGGCCCCTTGCTGTCGGAGTCTGGTGGCAGCTCCAACGGCTCCTGCTGGGCCCCACAGCAACCCACCCCTGATTCAGACTCTTCAGTATGATGACTGAAGGAATCATTATTACTTAGCAATCATTATAGGTTTTCAGCATAAGGTTTCTTCTATATGCCTGAATCTTTCCATAGTCCCCATAGTTAATTATATTCCCCACATTTCAATGTTTTAACTGCATTTTTCAAGGACACAGGTTAATTCTTATCATATTGGAAGATCAACAATAATAACAAATTATGTGCCAGCATTTTCCAAGCTCTCACCCTGGTTTATTCACAGACTAGCAGCTCACTTTATAATAAAGAATAGAAAGAAATTATGCTGGAAATATTACAGGAAGGGGATTTTAAGAAAATCATCTTTGTCTCAATAAATCAGAGGATAGTCCAATGGCTCAGAAGACATTTCAATGAGCCCTTATGTCAGGCTTCACAGTCTCTGTGAATGTGAGACCCCTTTATTTTATACAATTACTGCCATTGCTTCTGTAGTTTTAGCAGCATGCTGTGTGTATGTTAATGACTAGTTAATGTGTCACAAAGCTAAAATATTGAGTTTCTAAACTTAACAGCTCACTTACCTAAGCCAACAGGTTGTTAGTTTGAAGACATAATGAACACTTTTCTGCTCTGTATTTTGATTGTTACACAAGTGTAATAGAATACAACAGTTTCTAATTAAATTAAAGCTCCAATGTGTAATAATAGAATTTACATGAGGAAACCTATTTAAAAAAATAATTTATGTGGTAAAGGGCTTGAACGTATTAGGGGGAAAGTGTAATAAACTAATGATAGGACATTTCTAAAAAAAACAAAAAGAAAATAGTTTATCTGGGAATTTTATTTCATCTGATTTTGTATTTCTTGATTACTCTGAATTCTCTTCTTTTCCAGAGTAATTGTTAGTAAAAGACAAAGGATTTATACCATCTGAAGAGAAACCAATTTGATGACCAAACAGTAGATGCAGCTGCTGGATTAACAACATCAATATTGATCAAGTCATTTTTTTTTAAATACCTAGGAATTATCTTATAATCATCCTTGAAAGGCTGAAGTAGAAGAAACAAACTGAAGACATTTTTGAGTGGATCCATAAAACTGTCAATGCAGTTCCACCAACAATGACTAATATTTTTTTTTTCACTAGCTCAAAATTTGTTTAAAGGAAAAGTGGTATGTTTCTGTTCAGTCCTGCTGTTATAAAGATCCAAGTTATATGATTTTGAGATATGGACAAAAAGTAAAGTGATTACAGCTTTATCATTCTTCCCTGCCATGTTCATGCCTTTATGATAAATCTCACCCTGCCCCCAAAGACATCAGAATGGAAGCTACATAGCAATAGCAATAGCAGTAGACTTATATACCGCTTCATAGGGCTTTCAGCCCTCTCTAAGCGGTTTATAGAGAGTCAGCATATTGCCCCCAACAATCTGGGTCCTCATTTTACCCACCTCGTAAGGATGGAAGGCTGAGTCAACCCTGAGCCGGTGAGATTTGAACCGCTGAACTGCTGATCTAGCAGTAGCCCGCAGTGCTGCATTTAACCACTGTGCCTCAGTAACAACCAAGCATCTTTTTTCATCATGTTTTCTTATATGAAGTTACAGCATGTATAGAAACAATACTGTTGTGGCTCACCAGCAGAGCTGGCAGCAGATTTGGACAGTCAGGAGGTTGGGGAGGAACATAGGCTAGTCCTGGAGTCTGGGGAAGGCTCTGATGAGGGCTCTGTTTTGGAGGCAGAGAGGGGGCCAGAGCCATATACCAGTTGTCTTCAGAGTCAGACATCAGTGAGCCAGACGAACAACCGGAGCCCCAGTGTGCGCATGCACAGAGTTGCCAGAGGAAGGGAACAGCTAAAGAACAGGGGTTGACTTAGGAGTAAGGCCAAAGGTGGACAATGAATGCCCCCTCCTAGAGGAAATAAAAGAGGAGTAAAAGGGGAGTGGAGTTTGCAGGAGACAATTAGTTAACTTAATTGGTTCGTGACTCTCTAAGACTCCTTGCCAAGTTTTGCAGATATCGGTCTGTCAGCTCTCCAAGCCAGAGAAGGTCTGTGACTGTAAATCCTCTCTTGAAAGACTTTGCTGGATGTGAATGAGCAGTAGTCATAGTAAATTAATAAAAGGGGATTTAATTGGGACAAGGAGTTTGTTTCATGCTCTCATGAAGTCTAGGTCAGAACAAATACTACCCTTAGTGGCTGAGAGAAGGGAAATGAAATATAGGTAACTCTCAACTTACACCTAGTCTATTAGAAAAAGACCTTAAAATAGGTACTTATGACATGGATCTGAAGTTCCAGTAGTTAGCCTTCTCTCCTGATAGTCCAGTGATCACATTTTGTGCACTTGGCAACCAGTTTGTTTGCAGCATCCTGTGATCACATCCTCATGATTTATGACATTTCTTCTTGGAGACCAGCATTTACTTCTGGTTCCCAGCAAAAAAAAAAAAAAATGCCCATTGCATACAATGGGTTGGAATTAATAACTATGGCATTCACTAAATGTCCATGGTGATTTACTTAATGACCACTGCAAAAATGTCATAAAATTGGGTTGGTCACATGATGACACAGCATGACTGGCATATTTATGACTGTAATTCCAGAACTGGAGAACCAGTAGCGGAAATTTTGAGTAGTTCGGAGAACTGGTAAATACCACTTCTGACTAGCCCATCTATTCTCTGCCTCCCGAGTCCCAGCTGATCAGGATGAAATGGGGATTTTGCAGTAACCTTCCCCTGGAGTGGGGAGGAATTGGAAATTTTACAGTATCTTTCCCTTGCCATGCCCACCAAGCCACACCCACCAAGCCACGCCCACAGAACCAGTAGTAAAAAAATTGAATCCTATCACTGCCCCTCCCACATACACAACAGGCCATAAAGGACACAATTTGACATAGTTTTCATTTCAAGAGGCTCTGTGGAGTAGAGAGCACCAATACCTGGCCCGTACACTGGCACCAGGCATTCCAGAAACCAAGCTGTGGAAACAAGTGAAGCCCCATCTGTGGGATATAGGCAGCACCTGAAATCATGTCCTGCCCGGTCTGCAGAAAAACCTCTCTCCACAGAACCAGCCACGAAGCGAGCGGGTGTGGGCAGGGCGAACCAGTGGTAACAAAATGTGAAACCCACCACTGATAGTAATACAAACCTATGGTAGCTTAAATATCTTTACAGGTAAATAGCTTTAGACATAAGACAGCACTGTGAGAATTAATTGTTAAGCAGAGTGATGGCATGAGGGAAAGAACTCTCCCTGTATCTAGTTGTTTTGGCGTACAATCCCTTATAGTGGTGTCTTAAGATGAGGAGTTGAAACCAGAGGTGGGTTCCTACCAGTTCGCACCAGGTCGGTAGAACCGGTTCGTCAAATCTATTGAACCGGTTAGAAGAAGTTCCACCAGAAAGCAGGCCACATCTACAGAAGAGGTTCCAAAAACTTTTGAAACCCACTACTCTCTCTCTCTCTCTCTCTCTCTCTCTCTCTCTCTCTCTCTCTCTCTCTCTCTCTCTCTCTCTCACACACACACACACACACACACACACACACACACACACACACTCACTCAGAGAGAGAAAGAGATAGGAAGAAAGAAAGAAATAAAAAAATAAAAAAAGAAAAAGTGAGAGAGAGATGAAAGAAAAATAGTAAAAAGGGACAGAGGGACAAAAGGAAGGAAAGAGAGAGAGAGAGAGAGAACACATGGCTGGCAAACCACTCCCACCAGGTCACATGGCCAGCAAGCCACTCCCACAAAGGAGGCCACACCCACAGAGTAGGTTCAAAATTTTTTTGAAACCCACCACTGGTTAAAACAGTTTATGTCCAGGATGTGTGGGGATCTGTAGATATTTTCTCAGCCCTCTTTCTGACCCATGAAATAGTACTGGGAACTATTTCAAGTACACACCTAAGCAAATGGACCAGATCAACACTAAAAAGTGCATCAAAATCCATTAGTTTTTATTACTCCTTAGAAATAACATTCAAGTATAGGGAATTTAGGTTACTAATTGAGTTGACATGGTATAACTCCAAAAAGAAATTGAAAATTAGGTAATAAATATAAAGTAAGTGAGAAGTTTGGCAACATCTCATTTAAACCGATATCATTTGAAAAATGTTTATTTGTAAAATTGATATATGTAATAAATGAAATGTAATTTTTTAAAAAAAGACAGGAAAAAACCCTGAGTTCTTTCATTTACATAGAAAAGGAAGGGACAACATATGGTCTTTATCCAAATTTTGTGCTGCCCTCAGACAATTTCAAAACACTTTGGTAACCAAGCAATTTAGATCTCCAGCTAAAGTAATTCATTCCTTTATGTAGCAGCCTGCTGTGTGAATTGGGGACAAGCAAAAAAATAAATAAAATACAGTCCCTAGAGAGAGAACATCAAGGAAGAACAGAAGGTATCCTAGAGAGAAGAGAATGGTGTTCCAGCTACAATGTCTAGCCAAGAATGTAGCTTGGTCAGATTTCTCTGATGGGAATTTAGCATTTGAAAGGTAAAAGATTGTCCAGAAAGAAGTGGGTGGCCTGTCAGTTCTGCCTTTAACTTGCATGGAGAAAAGGTTCATGCCAGGCTACCATTTAAGGATTACTTCTTACAACGTAACTACTTCTGAATTGTATTTCTGTATAATTATACAGGTAAAGGTTCCCCTTGTACATATGTGCTAGTCGTTCCTGACTCTAAGAATCTAGGACTCTAGGACAAAAACAGTGTTCCATGTGCCTTCGGCATTTAGTCATGCCGGCCACATGACCATGGAGACGTCTTCGGACAGTGCTGGCTCTTCGTCTTTGAAATAAAGATGAGCACTGGCCCCTAGAGTCAAGAATGACTGGCACATATGAGTGAAGGGAACCTTTACCTGTAATTATACAAAATCACATGCAAAAACAAAGCAAAGCAAAAATAATCCATCCCCACCCCAAAAAATAAAATAGAGATAAAGCATTGATCTGATCTGAGGATGCCTTGACCTTAATGGGAAGAATATCATTTGGAGGAAAGGAAACTCCATGTATTTCTGTAGCTAAGTACATTAATATTTTGGTTAGGCAAAGACATCACTTCTGCATATCTAGGCTTTGGATAAGGTGGACAAAGAAGTTGTAATCTAGTACAAGCCAGAACACTTGCATGTGAGGTTTGCCTGCAAGTGACATGCTGTGGTAAGCTGCAGGATGGATTAGCTTTCCAGGCCAGGCCCAGCTTTCTGAAATGTCTTGGAGGTTATGATATAAACTGCCACACTATGTAAGTACCTGATATTACACAGAACCCCAAACCAGCCACATAGTAACACAAGTGATTTGATTTCATTTTTGAATTTTCTGGTAGACTGAATCTTCCTTTGTAAACTATGTTACATCTAGTAGAGATTAGGTCTGATCTTTGCCATTTTCTGCCTTAACAGAACGATCCAATTTCCTTTGATATAGCACTGAGTATTGTTCAGCTGTCTAGATTTTGGAGACCTGGTCCTGATCCCTCAAATATTTTCTTTGGTAATGCAGAATAATGAGGGGGGGGGAATCACCTGGTGTTCTACTATTCTGTTATGTACATAAAAGGGTAACAGCTAGGGTTTAGGAAGATGACCTTCTCAGCTGCTGCCTCTGTTCTTTGGAGCATCTTACCCAGGAGTGGGATTGAATTTTTTTTAGCAACCAGTTCTCTGCCTGGTTGCTGGGTGTGCATGGCCATGGGGGATTGTCTACTCAGCCTCCTGCACCATGGCAAGGTGGTGGCATTTTTGCCATCCCCAGGCTTTGGAAGCTTTTGTCAATCCTCCGGGAGGGTGAAAATGGCCTCCCATGGGCTCCGGAGGCCCTCTGGAGGCAGGAAACAGGCCTGTTTCAGGACTTTCGGAACTTGTGGGAGGCCTGTTTTTCACCCTCCCCAGGTTATGGAGGTTTTTCTCAAGCTTTTAGGAGGGTAAAAATGGCCTCCCCCGGGCTCCAGAGGCCCTCCAGAGGCTGGAAACAGGCCCCTTTCTGGACTTCCGGAACTTCCGGGAGGCCCATTTTTCATCCTCCCAGAGACACTGCATAGGCCCTTCACTTACCTGGCATCATGAACAGGCCACATGGAGACTCCTGGGAGGGGAGGGGCTGGGTGGGTGGGGCCATCTTGTCCTTCCAACTAAACCAGATGTAAAATTAACATCCAGTTCACCCAAACCGGCCCGAACTGGCTAAATCTCACCCCTGATCTTACCTCCAGAGGTCAGGTGAACTTCCAGTCTTCTGGTCTTCAAGAAGAATATTAACTAGCATGGGAGCTCTAAGCCCTGGAGATGATTGGTGGGCTGATGGTGTTCCTTCTGGTTTGTGTTTTTTAAAAAAACTTTGATTTCATAGTAGCTGCATAATTGGTATGTAAAAAAATTAAAATACAAAATACCTATACTTACTGAAAGAATCAAGCCAGTTCTCATTTCACAGTAAATGGCACACCTCCACAAACTATTTGCAGATAATAGGCTGGTGTAAGTACTTTCTCATTTGTGGCAAAAAGGTTCCCTGATAGTAGAAATGCAATGGTGATGAGTTCCGTCATTTTTTTCGCTCCTCATTCACGGAAGGTGGATGATTGATTCTGTGCAATGTGAGAGACAGATTCATCACCCTGTAGTGTAGGTGCTTTACATTGTTATGCCTTAGGAATGCTTCAATAGCTTTGCTCAATTGCATTGTAAGATTTGAATAATCTGGTCTGATTTCTGAATGAATAGAGTCCTGTGAACAAGCAACTTGGAATACTTTCAAAAATACGTTACTGTCTGATTCCTACCCATTTAGGCTTCTGAAAGTATTACTGATGGCCTCCATAAAGATGATCTCATTAGGGACATGAAATTGGTTCTAATGCGATTAATAATTGTGAGTTCTGCCATTGCAGTATATATCTGGGATACTAACTGCCCTGTTCTCTGCTGGGAAAGTGATGATTAAATAGGGAAAAGAGGGAAGTCATTCTGAAGTGATCTATAAAAAGCAATCCACAACAACCTGGCCTTCTTATATGCCTCTGGGTTTATTTTTACATATATTATTTAGCAGAAAATGATGTTTCTTGGAAATTGGTTGAAGGAGATTCAACAAGTTCTTTGAATGGCTCTTCATGAAGAGTATGCCCTTTTGCAATTCATGATATATATGCATTTTCTTTATAAATGTAGATATGTATGGATAATTCTTCAGAGTCTGTTCAGAAAATGGAAAAGCCTCAAAACTAAAATGTTGACAAAATCAGTGCAGAAATGTATGTTCCATTCATGCTTCAGACAAAAGACATAATGAACTTTAGCAGAATAATAATAATAATTCATTGAGATAAAATTTTGCAATACAAAATTGTTGAATGCAGAGAAAGCTCAGTTTGTAACTCTTACAGCTCTTTTAACACAAATTGTATGAGAACCTAAAATGTACCGTATTTTTCAGAGTATAAGACACACCTTTTTCCCTCAGAAAAGAGGCTGAAAATCCGGGTGCATCTTATATACTGAATACAGCATTTTTTGCCACCTGGAAACCCCACCCGCTTCACCAAAATGGCCATACATAGGCTGTAGGAGGCTTTCAGAGTGCTACTGGGGAAGGCAGAAATGAACCAAAAACAGCCTGTTTTTGCTCAATTTTGCCCCCTCCCCAGGCCCTAGGAGCATTCTATAAGCCTCCTAAAGACTATCATGCCCTTTAAAAAAAAAGGACCGTTTTCACAAAAACAGGTCATTTTTGGGAAGCTTGCAGAGTGCAAAAACGTTTTTTTTAAAATTTGCCTCTTCAAAACCTTGCTGTGTCTTATACTCCAGTGCGTCTTATACTCTGAAAAATATGGTATATAGAATGAATGTGTGTGTGTATGTATGCACACACACACATACATACATATATACACACAAACAATATCATTAAGCAAAAATGATATTATTAGCATATATTCTATATGTAGGGACAATACAAAAATAGCAGTACTTTGTGAAGAATTTTGTTTACATTTAATTTAGCATGCTTCTTCCTGGTTTTGAGAAATCAGGCAACTAGATAGATCCTCAGCAGGCAAAGAATCCATCGCTTGTCTTGAGAGGTACTAAATAGTTCTTAAGATACATGATACCCTGCTTTGTCTGTCAGTGTGGATTTAAACAGTGGGGTTAGGCAGTTGTTTTATGTGTATATGGAAGAATACCATGTTCTCATATAGAATGAACAATTATTTGGAGAACTGAGAATTCATGTGTAGCAGATACTCTTTGGCGTCAACAAGTACCTAATTATTCGTTAAAGTGATGAAATTCTATTGAACGGTTATCTTTTCTCCAAACTCACTTATTTTGTTCCTGAAGATGACCTCACTATGCTTGTTAATTCTTTAAATAGCTTTATGGATTTTTTTCCAGTGGAAAAATAAATGTCACAATACTATAATGTTTCCCAAGCATTTTATTTTCACCTGTCCTTTTTGAGTAAAGAACGCTATAGTTTCTAGCATCATATCACACTTATTATAGTGTTGCTAGCTTCCTAGGACTTGCCGGGAAAGTGGTACCTGTGTTCCAAAACAACCCTTTTCAGTTCTAAATACTGGGGAATATCTTGTGAAAAGAAGCAGTGAATTCTATGGAATGGATATAACATAATAATAAGAAATTATTATGTTAAGAACATGTTTTGAAGGGCACAAAATGAAAAGCTCACACTACAAGCAATCTGCTGATATACACTGATGGTTAAATTGAAGAAGTTCCAAGAAAACTATCATCCCTAATCATTTCCTGTTATCTAGTTATAGTTTGATGAAGAGAAATAAATGCCTGCTGACCATACCTTCTCCCTAATGTCCCCCAAGCGCAGTCCTATAATTCTTGTATCTTTGAGATGAATTTGCCATGGATTCTAATCTTATCTGAGGAGGCTCTGTGGAAAGACTAGGCTTTTATCTGTAGGACATCAGGCCAACAAATGAAGTGATAGGCTAGATGCAGGAGTGTCAAACTCGATTTCATTGAGGGTTGTGTTTGGCCTTGTAGGGGCATGGTCAGCTTGACATCACTCATTTTGAGGGGGCCTATGGTGGCTTGAGTCCTGGGCCAACAAAAGTAAACTCCTGATCTCTGTTTTCAGCTGAAATGGCCTCCTGCAACCCTCTGCCTATGAAAATGGAGCTTCCATTTTTTGGCTGGGATTGCCTCCTGCAAGCAACCACCTCCTGAGCTCCGTTTTCACTGGCCGAAGCACTATAGGCTGGTCCTTCGCTGTTTCCAGGGCAGCCCTGCAGTGCCAGATCTAAGCACCCATGGGCTGGATCCAGCCCCCGAGACTTGAGTTGACAGGTTGAAGTTAACTTTGCACCCCCCCCCCCACATCTCCTTTCATGAGAGTATAATATCTTGAGGGAAGAAAATGAATGAATTGGGTTAAAGAGATGAGTCCATTAAGAACCACTGGTTTCCTCTAAGATGATATAAGAGGAAAATAACTTCTATTGTTAGATATTATAAATAATATTCAGAGAGAAAGAACCAAAAAGTCAAGAAAAGAATCTCCATAGTTCTTTTTTTCCTTTTAAAGATGACATCCCCATAAAGAGGTGCATGACGATGTTCTCTCTAAGCTGTGTGGCTGCGCAGCCACACATGTATCAAGAAAACGCTGTGCAGCAGTTTACAATGCTGTGCAGCGTGATGGACTTTAGCCTGCAGTTGGCTCGGAGGCTTCTGTCAGCCCTGACCACGCCCAGAGGAAGGCGGGCCTTTGGCCAACAGAAACATGGTGGCGGGAGGGACGCAGGAAGCACCCTTTCTTCGGTCCTTCCTCTGGTTATAAATACAAGAATGAATCTTCATTAACCCAGCGGAGCTGAAAACTGAAACTAAGGAAGAGGGTGAAACACGCACACGCACGCACACTCTTACTCCCCTTGGAAAAAATTGCGGAAGTGCCAAGATCCTTTTTCCTCCATGGAGCATCTGGCCTCCAGGGCTCCAGGACTCCAGAAGACGAGAAAAGGGTGGTGCTGTTTTCTCTTTTGCAGACTTTGGACCTCACCTGATGGCAAACGTCAGCCCAGATTAGAAGGGACGGAGGGCTGAGCCGTCCTGGATAGGCTTGGGCGGTCCTTTCAGTCACGGGGTGCAAACTGGTGGCTCCATCCGTAGGTGCAAAGGGAGGGGGCGATGCCGCTGCACCTGGGGACCCTTCCTGTCCCTCACGACGGTGCTGGTTACTTTCCTGCAGGAAGGCTTTTGTGGTGAGTTTCTGGGAGCGAGGAAGGAGAGCAGTGGTGGGTTTCAAAAATTGTTTGAACCTACTCTGTGGGTGTGGCCTCCTTTGTGGGAGTGGTTTGCCACCCATGTGACCAGATGGTGTGGTGTGGCCTGCTTTCCGGGTCCACTGGTGGAACCTCTTCTAACCGGTTTGGTAGATTTGACGAACCGGTTCTACCGAACAGGTGCGAACTGGTAGGAACCCACCTCTGAAGGAGAGGGAGAGAGCCATTGTCCTGGGTTGGGTCTCCCTTCCTCCCCCTCCTTCCCCAGCTCCTTTCTCAGAAGGAAACGGCTTCCTTATTTTGCGCTGGGCTGAATCTTTTTTTAAAAACTTTGGTGTTTGATTTGGAATTAATATGAATTTTCATTCGTATTAATGAGAAAATAAAACTTGAAAGTGGGGGGGAAAGCCCATTCAGAGTTCAGATATATTACCCTCCTTCCCCTTCCTCTTGGTCTTCCTGCTCCTCTTGCTCCTCCCCCTCTCTGCTCCTGCTCCTCCTGTTCCTCCGCTTCATCCTCCCCTTCCCCCTGCTCCTGCTCCCCTCCTTCCCCTCCTCCTCCTTTCTCCTCCCCTCCCCCTCCCTCCTCCTCCTACTCCTCCTCTTCATCCTCCCTCCTCCTACTCCTCCTGTTGCAATTATTCCAATTTTCCCCCTCCTTCTCCTCTTTCTCGTCCTGCTCCTCCCTTCCCCTTCTTGCTCCTCTTCCTCTTACCCTTTCCTCCTTCTCTCCCTCCTCCTCCTGCTCCTGCTCCTCCTCCTGCTCCTTTTCCCTTCTTACCCTCCTCCTCCTCTTTCTCTTCCTGCTCCTCCCCTCCTCCTCCCCCTTCCTGCTCCTGCTCCTCTTGCTGTTCCCAGCATTATCAGGCATTGCAGTATTATAAGTGATACTGATATTATGTAACACTTTTAATTAAGCGGGTACCTTGAATAAACATAACTTTGATTTTCAAATAACACTGATTTCGTTGTTGTCTTGGGTGACATTGGTGAAAAAAATTCAGGTGCTCATGCATGAAAATGTGCCGCTCAAACACTATACTTTTCTGCTCACACTGAAAAAAAAATAGAGGGAACATTGGTGCATGTTACAGAAGACGTTCAGTAGGGTTGTTCTGCCCCTTTGTCAAGATTTGAGGGGCAATGTATCCCTTCACAAATGACTAGGGCTTGTCTCTTTTCAAATAGCCTCTCTCTTGTCAGACCTCTTTTGTATTAACAAGTGGGGAGACCACTATTACAAGTCTTTAAATAAAAGGATTCTACTTTCCGTTTAAGTAGAGAGCAAAGCTTCTCCTAAAGGATGACATGTTTTACTGCAGTATTAATACTGAAAGATATAACCACATGATTATGTGCATATTGCTTAGATAAATCACCCAAACAATCTGCATCCCATGATACATTTTTATTGGGTATTTTGCATAGATATTTTGGATCAAATGATATTATTATTATTATTATTATTATTATTATTATTATTATTATTATTATTATTATTATTATTATTATACAATTGTATCACAGCGGCCAGTTGTTTCGCCGGATTTGGCATTGGTTACTAGTCGAGCCCCACCCAGGGGCCTAGGACGTCGTAACGTATTTTCGTAATATGCGTGCAGATCCAAGCAGTGCGGCTTTTTGCATTTGACTGATGGTGATTTTGTCAATTTTTAACTGTTTTAAATGTAATTCCAGTGCTTTTGGAATAGCACCCAGTGTGCCAATTACCACTGGAATTACCACTGCTGGTTTGTGCCATAGTCGTTGAATTTCGATTTTTAAGTCCTGGTATCTTGCGATTTTTTCATGTTCCTTCTCGGCGACCCTGCTATCACCTGGTATTGCAATGTCTATGATTGTGACCTTATTTTTCTCAACCAGTGTGATGTCTGGTGTATTATGCGCCAGTATTTTGTCGGTTTGTATACGGAAATCCCACAAGATCTTGACCATCTGATTTTCTGTGACTTTTTCAGGCTGATGTTCCCACCAGTTTGTTGCTGTTTTAATATTATAATTTTTGCACAAATTCCAATGGATCATTTGTGCTACTGAATTGTGCCGCAATTTATAATCAGTCTGCGTGATTTTTTTACAGCAGCTGAGTATGTGATCAACAGTTTCGTCAGCTTCTTTGCAAAGTCTGCATTTGGTATCATCAGAGGATTTTTCGATTTTGGCCTTAATGGCATTTGTGCGGATAGCTTGTTCTTGCGCAGCCAGGATTAGTGACTCTGTTTCTTTCTTTAATGTACCTGTTTTTAACCATAACCAAGTTTGTTCACTGTCCACTTTATCTTTTATTTTTTCCAGAAATTGACCATGCAGTGCTTTGTTCTGCCAACTCTCCATTCTTGATTTTATCACATCTTTTCTGTATTCTTGTTTTGTCTGTTGGGCCTTCAGTAGATTTTTGTTCTTTACTTCGATTAATAGATGTTCTTGACTTTCTTTTAAATAATCAGCCAGTGCATGTTTTTCTTCTTCAACTGTTTGCTTCACTTGTAATAATCCTCTGCCACCTGATTTTCGGGGCAGGTATAGTCTATCAGTATCACCACGTGGATGTAAACTGTAGTGCATTGTCATTAGCTTCCTGGTTTTTCGGTCCAAAAGGTCCAAATCAGCTTGTGTCCAGTTAACTATGCCAGCTGTGTATCTTATAACTGGTATTGCCCAGGTATTTATGGCTTTGATTGTATTTCCACCATTCAATTTAGATTTCAAAATTTTCCTAACTCTGTTGGTGTACTCTCGTCTGACAATAGTTTTTACTTCTCCATGCTTGATGTTATCCAACTGCAGAATGCCTAAGTATTTGTAGGCTTCATTTTCTTTGCATTTAATTAGTTGGCCATTGGGCATTTCAACTCCCTCAGATGCAGTGATTTTGCCCCTTTTTATGGATACAGTGGCGCATTTTTCCATGCCAAACTGCATTGAAATATCGGTGCTGAATACTCGGACTGTATTTGTCAATGATTGGATTTCTATTTCTGACTTTCCATAGAGTTTCAAATCATCCATATATAGTAAATGCGAAATTTTTTCAGCTTTTTTGGCTGTTTGGTAGCCTAATTTCATTTTTTTTAAGATTACTGATAGTGGGATCATTGCGATGATGAAGAGAAGAGGTGAAAGTGAATCACCCTGGAAAATTCCTCGCTTGATATTAACCATTCCGTAGCTCTCATTCCCTACTGCCAACTCAGTTCTCCATTGTTTCATCGCCTTTTCAGTAAAGGATGTAATATTTTTGCTAATGCCAGTTGTTTCTAAGCATTTTATGATCCAACTATGTGGCAGTGAGTCAAATGCCTTTTTGTAATCAATCCAGACCATATTCAAGTTCGTTTTTCTGTTCTTACAATTTTCTAATATCATTTTATCAATTAGAAGCTGATCTTTTGTGCCCCTGCTCCTTCTTTTGTTGCCTTTTTGCTCTACTGGAAAGATGTTGTTTGTTTCCAAATAATCCATCATGTTATCTGCAATAATGCCTGTGAGTAATTTGAAGGTTGTTGGCAAGCATGTTATTGGTCTATAGTTTTCAGGTGTTGTTCCTTTAGTTGGATCTTTCTGAATCAAGTATGTTTTTCCAGTTGTCAACCATTCATCAATTTGGCCCTTTTGTAAAATTTCATTCAGTTGCCTGGCCAATATTGCATGTAAACTGGTCAGATATTTGAGCCAGAAACCATGTAATTGGTCCTTTCCAGGTGATGTCCAATTCTTTACCTTTTTAACTCGATTTTTGATCATCTCAGTTGTTATTTCTAATACTTGCATTTGTTTGTTGCCAATGCATTTCTCAAAGTCATGTATCCACTTTGCTTCCTTGTTGTAGTCCTTTGCATTTTCCCACAATTCTTTCCAGAATTCAACTGTGGCCTGCTTTTCTGGTTTTTCACTTTTGGTGTCACCATTCACATTAAGACTTTGATAAAAACGCCGTTGGTCTGATCGAAATTGCTGATTTTGTTTATATTGGATGATTCGTGCCTCATATCTTTCAATTTTTCTAGCTGTTGCTGTTATTTGCTGTTTTACAATCTCTACAGCTTCATTGATGTTTCTTGTATCCAATCTATATCTTCTGATTAGCCGATCTATGATTTTGTTGTTTTTAAGTCGTTGCTCATGCATGTTCTTTAAGTTACTAGCATCTGCCCTTAATTTTTTGATTTTTTGTTCTAAACGGATTTTCCACTTTGGCTTTGGTGCTTTTTCTGTTGTGTGACTAGGTACTTTAATTTTAATGCCTAGTTCATTAGTGACTATTACAGCTGCGCTGTACATTAACTGGTTTGTTTCCAAGATGGATCCCGGTTCAATTGTTGAAAACACTGCATTAACCATTTTCATGATAGGGGCCAAAATTTTCTTAGGCACAGTTTTTAGTGATGGTAAACGTTGCCTTTCCTCATTAAGCAGAAAATGTTCCATGATCTTATCCTTCAATTCTTTTTGTTTTTGAGTTAGTTCATCAGTTGGTTCAATGATAACTGGTTCTAGTGGTGGTGATGTTATTTCCTCCCCGAGAGCTTCTTCTGGGAGTTCTACTATAGTGTCTTTAGTTGTGTCTTGAATATCAGTTATTTCCGCTTGTGATATTGTTTTTTGGGTTTTGCAATTTGCCTGAATTTCCTCATGTTCAACTTCACTAAACACTTTATTCCGTATAATAAATCGCCTTTGATCTGCTAGTCGTTGTTCACTAACATTTGAATCTGGATATTGTTGTTTCCATAATTCATACATTCGCTTTAAATATCCTCTTTTTTCTGGCTCTGAGTTGTAGTAACAGGCCATTATGGCACGGTTTTCATCTGCACTATATTTTTGTCGTTTTGTTGGCTGGTCCACTTGTAGCCCACTTGTCGACGGATGTCCAGGGACCCCAACATCCGCCGCGGCCCTTGTTAACCCGCGCGACGACCGATGCGGTATGGAATTCTTATTCGTTTTTTTCACCATATTGTATGGGTTGGCGGGGGGGGGGGGGGTTTACGGGACCAGATGCCAACCTGATCCCAACCTTCCTCCTTTCTCATCCGGGCTTGGGACCGGCAACGGCGGAGTTGTTATTATTATTATTATTATTATTATTATTATTATTATTATTATTATTATTATGCAATTGTATCACAGCGGCCAGTTGTTTCACCGGATTTGGCATTGGTTACTAGTCGGGCCCCACCCGACTATTATTATTATTATTATTATTTTCATATTCAAAGAGTTTTCCAAACATGGATTTGCATGATTCAGGATCAACCTAGATTGGTCTTAAGAGTACAGGATGGGTAAAATTTTACTGCTAAATTGTTGTAATTCTGGTGGGTTTTTTTAATGACAAGCTCTGATGTGGAATATTTATGAGAAAAGTAGAATAAAAAGCCCACTGGGAAGATGAAGAGTGAGTGCATAATGCATCCAGGCAAATTTGAATTTCTTTATTCAATATAGTTTATTTATAATATGTTATGACAGCATAAAAGATACTGGTAAAATAGGTTCCTGTTTATGAAAGCTTGGGCCTTAATATCTCTCTTGGGCTATTAATGTTAACACATGACACAGCACTTTGGATACAGATTATGCTTAAAGAAATACAATGAGACCTTAGTTGAGAGAAGCTGGTATATATAGCACAATTGCAAAACAAATTTAAATTTCCATATAATTGAATACAGGGGCAAGTATTGTTTTCAAGTCAAAGAATTCTAATTTGTAGGATTTCCAAAAGATCTTCCTTATGTTTACATATAATTGTGTAGGTTATAAAGAAACAAAACATATAACTTTATCCTGTTAGCACTATGACATTTTGCTGTGATTGGTTTTTTTTTTTTTTTTTTTTTTACTTCTACTTTAATTGTAGTGAGATCACTGTTGGGTACATACACCAGACATTCAAACCAATGTTCATTTTATTAATACTGCATTCATGATTGTTAGGGGTATCTCCGTTGGGAGACAGAAAGTAGTGCAGCGGAATGTACAACTAGAGAGAAAGAATGTTGCTAGTAGAAACACACGAATAGAGTTTCAGACACTGCTAGTAAAAACAAGTAGCTTTACTACTGATAATTGCTTCACAAGCAGTGATAGTAGATAGTAGATATTAGTCACAATTAATTAATTGTATTAAACACAATTCAAAGAACAAACAATAGCTTACAGTCACTGTTCACCTTCCAGTCATCAAGTCTGGAATGAAATGCCTTGGGTATTTAGTCACACCGCATCACACACATCATCAAAATATTGATGAAATATTTTATATAAAATAAATAAAGTCACAACCCCTGGTATGCCCCAATTATGGGAGGAAGCTAAGTGCTTCCATTCTCTGTCCATCGGCTCGTCACAAGAGACCATCCAGAAAGAAAGCACAATATTTTACTGTTGCCTTTTGTTACATTTCTATAGTATTTCAAGCTATTTAGCTCTCATCAGCTAGCCATACCCTTACTGGGATTCGATCCTGTGCTGTATTGCATCTAAGGCAAATGTTTTAGCCATTAAGCCACAGGTCTCCTCCTTATCAGCTGAATCCAGGGAAGAAGGTATATATTTAGTGTCACAACCCCTGGTAAGCCCCAATTATGGGAGGAAGCTAACTGCTTCCATTATCTGTCAATCGGCTCGTCACAAGAGTCCATCACGACAGAAACCCAATATTTTTACTGTTGCCTTTGTTATATTTGTGTTTTTTTTATTTGTGCTGATAAATAAATAAAGGGAGACTAGTATAGATCTATTTCAAGCTATTTAGCTCTCATCAGCCATATATATCTTGGGACCTTTCCTGAGACAAGAACTGGGACTGCACTGGAGAACAATTCATATTTTAAAAAATGAGAAACAGACCTTATTCCATGTTACTAAGAAAGAATATAAAAGGCCAATGTCCTAAGATTATTTAATGAATTTACTGTAATTTTGCTACTGCATGTTGTTTTCCCATCACAAATTTAGATTACTCCTATTTATCTGTAAGTAGAATTCACTCCTCTTCAACTCAGCATCTTGGCTCTAAGTCCTTTAGTTGTCAGAAGCTGATTATCATATTCAGATGTCAGTTGTTCTGGCTAAGCATCATCTCTTCTCCAGATGTTCTTATCTCTTCTTCCTCCTCTGCTCCTTTCCACTGTATCACACACCCTTCTAGTAAAGATGTGAAGTATGTACATGTTCCTCTAGCAATTCAGAACTTAAAAATAAAATGAAAGAAAGACCGCAATCCTTGGCATAGTTAGAAGTTCTTTGATTCCAGAAAAAAAGGACAAACCATTACATTAGTTTACATTTCTTACATCTATACATGCATACATATAAATACACATGCATGCAATGGAGTCAAGATAGATTGGGAATGTAGCTGAAGGCTGTCCCATATTTCAACTATAATTGTCCACAGGGAAACACTACTGCCTACAGCACACAAGAGATACATATTTTGGTTCAGCTTCATGATGCACCGTCTGGTGGGAATTTGAGGTAGCTACAGTAGGGATGGATGCACTTGACCAATCTGTGTTTTCATACATTTTCTTTAAAGTTCTTTCTATTTTGCCTGTGAAGAAATGTTGGTAAATTCTTATTTTTAAAATGCACAACAGCCTCACCATCAAATTCAGTATCAAATCCATTCCCACCATGAAGAGGACCATGTTATCCTTGGCAGCCTCATCAGTAAAAGAAAAGAGATGACAAATTTAATTGAGGTCCATGAAACCAGCTTGAACATAGAGATTCTAAGCTCTCTAACAATTTTTTAAAGAAGCGAGTGCTCTTTAACCCTGTCATGTTTGCTTTTTCTGCCTTTGTTAGTTTAAAATGTATGTTTGATCCTGAATTATAAAGACATGGGGAAATTCCAATAGGTTATCATTATAGAATGAACCAAATAAAGTTCTCACCGATCCTTATAAAGGATAGAGTCCCAATGGGAGTGGGTAGCATACACATTTTATTAAAGTTAAAGTTAACGGATGATGGATGAAGGATATTGAATTGGAACTATTTTATGATCTGTGAATGTGACAGGAAGTTATGATAGTTAAAAGAACCGTTCAAATATACATTCCTATTTTCTTGTTTAGCCTTTCCAAGAGAATTTCTTTTGATAACATGGTCAAATATCCTCTGCAATTTGTAAATATTAGTAATTGTAAACCTTTGTGGAGGTCTGATAACACTGAATACATTTCTGAATCAAATCTACTTTTGTAATAGAATTATTGTATCAGTTTGGAAATTTTGATTGGATCAAATTAATTCTCAAAAATAATGTGAAATTAATATAGGATATGTGACATCAGATTAAATTGATTCACTATCAGATCAGTAAATTGAAACAAAAGGACCCAGAATATGGAAGAAGAATGGAGAGCCCAATCAAGCACAGTAATCCCATGGTCATTGAACCAGGTTTTAGTGCTTTTGGCAAAAGTTGCTCTCATCAGAAAAGAGGACTTTGGACCACTGAGCAACAGGACTTTGGACCACTGTGTTTCATTAAGACCAGGATCAACGCAGCTGTCTACCAGGAGATTTTGGAGCACTTCATGCTTCCTTCCACAGATGAGCTTTATGGGAATGCTGACTTCATTTTCCAGCTGCCCACACTGCCAAAAGCACCAAAACCTGGTTCAATGACTGTGCTTGATTGGCCAGCAAACTCGCCTGACTTGAACCCCATAGAGAATCTATGGGGCATTGCCAAGAGAAAGATGAGAGACATGATACCGAACAATGCAGAAGAGCTGAAGGCCGCTATTGAAGCATCCTGGTCTCCCATAACACCTCAGCAGTGCCACAAGCTGATAGCTTCCATGCCACGCCGCATTGAAGCAGTAATTGCTGCAAAAGGAGCCCAAACCAAGTACATATGCATGCTTATATTTTTCACAGGTCTGATATTGTTCTATGTACAATCCTTGTTTTATTGATTGCATGTAATATTCTAATTTTCTGAGATGGTGGATTTGGGGTTTTCATGAGCTGTAAGCTATAATCATCACAGTTATGACAAATCATGGCTTGAACTATCTTGCTTTGCATGTAATGAGTCTTATCTCATATATTAATTTCACCTTTTAAGTTGCATTACTGAAATAAATGAACTTTTGCACGATATTCTAATTTTTCGAGTTTCACCTGTATATGGAACTTAACTTTAGCGAAAATAGCAAACTCTGATTCACAGCATCCTGAGTCAGAATTAAAAATGCTGTAACAGTGACAGGAATGATTTGTTTTTCCCTTTGAAAAAAGCCTATTTCTCTTCTGTTGACATGGAGAAATTTATTTGGCATTCTTCTTTATCCATTTTTTACATTCCAACTCAATCATTAATATATTTTATTTGAATATTTAAATGTTTATTTATTTGAATGTTTATTTTATTTATATGCTGCCCTTTTCCCCCGAAGGGGACTCAGGGCGGCTCACAACTCAACCAAGGGAGGGGGATGCAGACAAAAATTAAAACGACATGCAACAATACATAATTTAAAACACACAACAGTCATACCATTCGAGAAGGGGGTAGAAGCTTTTTAGCCCCAGGCCTGTCGGAATAGCCAGGTTTTAAGGGCTTTGCGAAAGGTCTGGAGGGTGGTGAGGGTTCGAATCTCCACGGGGAGTTCGTTCCAGAGGGTCGGAGCGGCCACAGAGAAGGCTCTCCTCCGGGTAGTCGCCAGTCGACACTGGCTGGCGGATGGAATTTGGAGGAGGCCTAATCTGTGGGATCTAATCGGTCTAGAGGAGGTAATTGGCAGCAGGCGGTCTCTCTATTTGGAATACGGAAGCATGAGGTTTGTGGACAGAGCTTGCTGTAAATCTATTTTGATCAAGGGACATCAAAAGTTGATCGTCTGGGTTAAGATAATTTTGTACATGGCAGAAATTCCTGCCTCCAAACCCTTATGAATTCACTTTAGTATGAAGACAAGATTAATCAAAACCATTTTGACTATTTGCAGATTGTAACCATGCCTGTGGTTATATGTGTGTTACTAAACCAGAGTTTCTGTTGCTGGGCAGTAACTAAGCAAAGACAACAATATAAATCACTCATTGCACATTTGGTAGCCAGTGCCTCATTCCATTTTCTTGGGTCTCATCCTTACCCACATATTTTAATATTTTAAGTAAAAATTCATCCCAATTTTAAACTTCTGAAAATTTACTGCAAATCCATAACTGGGTTAATCATGCTGACCTTCATATAAAAAAAGTCTGCGTAGAGTTAAAAAAAATCTATAATTGGAATGTTATTTAACAACTACTATTTTTATTTTAAAATGTGCAAAATCAGTAGGTAACTAGCCTTTTGATGGAATTATTTTTTATTATTCTTTCCACCCTCTTATTTGCTCCCTAATTTCTTCTGAAAAGAACAAGGGGGAAAAGATTAAAATGAGATTGTTTTGGCCTTTCACTGATGAAACAAATCATGTCAGCCTATATGAATATTTTATATTGCTATTAAACATAGTTTATCATTTATTCACAGTTTTGTTTGAATAAATTGGCATGGCAATGAAATAAAGATTTCTGCTGGATGGGGAAAACATTGAAACTTCTTTGCTTTGTGAATGTCATTTGCATTTGCTCCTCTGTAATATTTTTTGCTTACCACAAATGAGGTAAAATTAGTTATCTGGTGTTTAATTGTTCTGAGTTTGCAAAGCCTTTGCAGCTATATTTACAATCAACTCTTGTTTCTCCATTTATCTGTGCAATGTGCATATAAATTATCTGTTTCATATATGCACGTGCATGCACTTCTTGGAAAGAAATGGATAACATGCAGAGACAATATAATTGAGATCAAATTATGCAACTGAATAATGTTATATAATTTTGACTTTCCATAAGCATTGAAAGAGGTCCAACTGACACAATTCTCTTACATCAGAAGAAGTCAACCCAAACCCAAAGCTCCAGCAGAATACTCAATATGTACTGTAAATCTCTTCAGGCTCCTGCATATATCGTCAATAATGATAAATGCTGTGTAGTTTTGGAATTAAGTCAGTCAAGAATGTCTGAAGATAAAGGACTTTCCATTATGACAAAAGAGCAGCTTGGAAAAATTATCTATTTTTCAAAATTAGCTGCTTCTCAACATTTCTTTCAATTGAGGGAGGTGGAGGATTGACTATCCTTTTAAACAGAATGAGCCAACTGCTTTGGTTTGGAATATGGAAGCCCCTTAGTTGTTTCCTTTGAATTGAGATTACAAATGTATCATTCTTGTAACTGGCCTTATCCCAGCTTCTGCTAACCTAGTAATCCGAAAGCATGTAAAAATACAAGTAGAAAATTAGGAACCACCTTTGGTGGGAAGGTAAAATTATGATGCCATCATCAGTGCTAAAGTAAGTTTCAGCTGATATGGTAGTTAAATCAGCCGGTTTGATTGCTTCTCGTTCTTGGCTTCATGCAAGAAAATAGCCTGGGCCAGCCCTGTGATGAGGACCAGTGCTTCCTTTTTAAAGAGCTGCTTTGAAGATTTTGAAGTCAATGTGTGATTGCCTCGTAGAAGAGTTGCTTTGGGACTGTTGATAGTTATAAACTGGGAAGGAATAATTAAAAAACTCATTTGCAGATTTCTTAATCTGAGGGTTCCTTAATAAAGTCATTTATAATAGGTTGCCACCAGATGAGCTTGAACTTCTTGTTGTTTATCCACTGCTTCCAGAAGTTGCTTTATAAGGTCAAGGTTCCCCTCGCACATATGTGCTAGTCATTCACAACTCTGGGAGGTGGTGCTAATCTCCATTTCAAAGCCAAAAAGTCAGCGCTGTCCAAAGACATCTCCATGGTCATGTGGCCAATGTGACTAAATACCCAAGGCATATATAAAACTGTTACCTTCCCACCAAAGGTGGTTCTTATTTTTCTACTTGTATTTTTACATGCTTTCGGACTACTAGGTTGGCAGAAGCTGGGACAAGTAATGGGAGCTCACTCCATTATGCAGCGCTAGGGATTTGAATTGCTGAACTTCGGCCTCTCTGATCGACAGGTTCAGCATCTTAGACACTGAGCCACCATGTCCCTTTTGCTTGGTATATTCCTGCCAAAAGTTTAGAAACATGGAACTTTAGAAATCTTGTCCTAGTTTTAAAGCATAAGGGAAACCTACCCGATCATGAAATCCTGCATAAGAGAAACGTTTCAATGAAAAATACCTTATAAAACCAGAAGGCAAATTTGTAAATTTAAAACTATATTTATTGGAAATAGGGGGAAAAAATGAAATGAGAAAGCAAGCACAAAGAGTTTTATATAAAACAAATCAGATGTGTGCTATGCGCTAATGTGCAGTAATATAAAAATGCTTCTGCGCATGCGCAGAAGTCAAAAACAAGATGGCACCACCTAATCTATTTATTGTCTCTTTCAATAAACCCTTGGATTTCACTTCATCTTCACTACAAAGATCAACTGGGTCTCCTGCTTGGCTATTTGTAGGCAGATTCTTGTTCCTTCCCAGCACCTTCTTTTTTGTCCCTTCTTAGTCAAATCATGGGACGCGGTGGCTCAGTGGCTAAGACGCTGAGCTTGTTAATAAGAAAGGTCAGCAGTCCAGCGATTCAAATCCCTAGTGCCGCATAATGGAGTGAGCTCCTGTTATTTGTCCCAGCTTCTGCCAGCCTAGCAGTCTGAAAGCATGTAAAAAATGCAAGTAGAAAAATAGGAATCACCTTTGGTGGGAAAATAACAGTGTTCCATGCGCCTTCGTCATTTAGTCATGCCAGCCACATTACCACTGAGATATCTTTGGACTGCACTGGATCTTTGGCTTTGAAATAGAGATGAGCACTGCCCCTAGAGTCAGGAATGACTAGCACAGATGTGCAGGGGAGCCTTTACCTTTACCTAGTCAAATCATTTGAAAAATTAAGAAGGTATGCCCAGGGGTGGGTTCCAGCAGCCGCTACTGCTGGTTTGCTCATGGTTGTGCAGCCCACATGCCTGCTTGATGTGTGCTATGCGCTAATGTGCAGTAATATAAAAATGCTTCTGCGCATGCGCAGAAGTAAAAAACAAGATGGCATCACCTATGGCACTGCTGGAAGAACTGGTATGGGGGCATGGCAGGCCTGGATCGCTGTGGGTTCCAGCAACCCAGGCCACCAAACCACTACCAGTTTGGCTGAACTGGTCCAAACTGGTAGGAACCCAGCACTGGGTACGCCATGCCATTCTTCTTACTTCCTCACTCTTAGATACTTTTTATTAACCCTGATTTTTGGGGGATTAAACAGATAGATACATTTTACTTCTAAAGAAAACAATTAATTATTTCCTCTTTTTTTTTCTTTTTCTATCAATTACTATTGATAGAATATTGACTATTAGGGGATGTGTAAGAAATGCCACTTTCCCAATTTAAGAAAGAAACTAAAATAATCTTACTATTATATATTTGCTTGCTTGCTCATTCACTGACCTGATTACTGCTCATTAGGCTAAGTCATCTGTGAATCATTTCTGTGTTCAGAACAAAGGGAGACATCCTGTCTGAATTTTTAAATCACTTTATTATTGTTCTTCAAACCTCACGCCTTTGCATTCCTAACTATCCACTATTAAATTGTGAGAATAAATATCCATCTGGTTTAGTTCCAAGCTGGGAAAAAGACACTGGAAACATAGAGGCTGGTTGGAAAGATGGTTTATTGATGAAGCAAAATCACTGTGGTTCTGGGCAGCTGATAAAATAGAATTGAGAGTGGGGGAGGGTTAATATATTCTTTGGGCTTTGCATTTGAGCTTCCTGTTCCTGTGGAAGGACATGTATTCTATTGGCTGTTGTCAGATTCCTATGGGGTTATGTAGGGGTCATCACTGGCTCTCTAGGCAAAAGAGGAAATACAAATTCTAAATGTTGGTCTGAGTTAATCTGGTCAGCCTCTGGCTTATTGTTTACTTGAGCTCCCAGGTGAAGTTTGGACTGCTCTGGGATGGTACAATGAAGGGGTGTTGGGTAATTCCTATTGTGGCTTAATAGTTTTATCCTGTGTTGGATCTTGAGTGAGGGCTAATACTACCATTCTGCCTTTCTTAAGACTTTGCTGCAGGGAGTTTCAAAATATCCTGTCTTGAATGGATTGCTGCCTGCAGTATTTGCTCTGTCTATGAATGGACCTATCTAGATACTTGTCTTCCTCTTTCAATAAGCTGTTTATCTCTTAAGTGCTGGCATCTGCTGCGGAATATTAAAGAAAGTGGAAAGTGCTTTCTGCCTCTAAAAAAACATATTTTTTTTCATTTCTCCCTTTGGGGAAATATAATACTCTGTCTTTTTTTAATATTTCCCAAAATATTTCATTCTTCTATGAATGAGGGGTAGGGACCGACTTTCTATAAGTTTATCAAGTAAAACTATTTTATTCTTCTGGGATAAATCCAGATTTAGTCATACTTGCAGTGAAACAGTTAGACACAGTGGAAGTTATGGTAGTCAGGATGCACTTGTCTCACCAAATTTAATTAGTCATTCTCTAAACATGACTAAATCTCAGTTCAGCTCTCTGCTTTATTTATCAAAGAATATATAATGTATACACATTGTTATATTGTCACTGTGTGTATATGCACGCATGCATATTGTCAGCATTAGAGGATCACTTGGTTTCATTGAATGCATCTGCATTTTAATTAAGAAAGCATTGGTGGATTTTCTTTGTGCAAAATAGCACGAAAAGGGGAAATATATGTCTTCCGAGAAGAAATGCATCTGGCATTCCCACTGCTTATATTTAGAGATCGCAAAGCAGCCTCTTTTTCTAAAAGGAATTTTGTTCTGAATATTTCTAAGCATTTTTCCTGCTCATTTAAAAGATGTATAAATGTGTAAAGTTGCATGTAAAATGGATGCACTCCTGTCCAGATAGAAACTGCCTCAGCTCTCAAATGGTACAAAGTGAAATGTGACGTTTTTTCTGCAAATCTGACTCCATGCTTAACAGTTATGCAAACATAAGTATTTACAGATTCAAAATAAGGAAACCGAATAAGCTTGATTTTTGTGTTTTGCCCCCTCTCAGGTGCTTGTGAATTGCTCTGATGACACTTGGGTACTATATGAATCAAACGAATGAATCAATATGGGAACCTGGTGGCTCAGTGGCTAAGAGGCTGAGCTTGTCGATCAGAAGGTTGGCAGTTCAGCGCTTTGAATCCCTAGGACCACGTAACAGAGTGAGTTCCCGTTACTTGTTCCATCTTCTGCCAAGCTAGCAGTTTGAAAGCATGTAAAAATGCAAGTAGAAAAATAGGGACCACCTTTGGTGGGAAGGTAACAGCATTCTGTGCGACTTCGGCATTTAGTCATGCCAGCCACATGACCACGGAGATGTCTTTGGACAGCGCTGGCTCTTCGGTTTTGAAACAGAGATGAACATCACCCCCTAAAGTTAGGAACAACTAGCACATATGTGTGAGGGGAACCTTTACCTTAAATGAGTCAATGGCAATCCAGTATCTAGGACAGGGATGGGTAAATGTTTTATTTTCAACAGCTGCATTTTTTTCAAGACTGATTTATCAAAGCAGTATGGAAAACTGTTTAAATGAGCAGAAGGAACCCAAATGGGTGAGAATATTGATCTTAATATCAGTTCATCTGCCCCAATTAAGTCTTGCCCGCTCCATCTTCTTCTCTCCCAAACAAGCGATTGCAGAGGCCTTTTGTAAAGGCACCAAGGTTACTATAACAGACTGTAAGTTGCCCATCCTTAGTCTAATACATGAATAATGTATAAAAGACACTTACTGGATCCATAAACTTTTATGAAAGTGTTTGTTCTCAGCCACACTCACCTATATCTTTTGTATATTTATTCTTTTAAAACATCCATGTTTTTGTTCTTTTCTCCTCCCCTTCCCCCATTAGTTGAATTTAAATAGCACCTTCTAGGCTGTTACCTGAAAGATGATAGAAACTTTGTCAGTTTAACAGTCCATTACGTTTTAATATCATTCTGAACCATGGCCCTTTTAAGAAAGGAGAATAACATTTTCATATAATTCTCCACCTAAGTAGATTTATTTTTGTGACTGTCATATCAGAGGATTTATGAGAATGTTTCTCCCCATTATGTAATATCTCCCATACTTCAGACTGAAACCACAGTATGAGGTTTTCAAAGCCATATGTGTCCCTGCGATGTCTTATTGCTGTGAACTTTCTCTAGAGAGTTAGGTACTTGACTCTTCACTGAAATATTTATTGATTTAGTTAGATTGTCAAACATGTACATGATAACAAGTATAGGTATGAACTTAAATGTGAACAAAGGAAGTAAATACAGATAAATGAGGACAGTAGGCACGCTAATGTGCTTATGCATGCCCTCTTTATGGACCTCTTAAGAATGGGGTGAGATCCATGGTAGACAGTTTGAGATTGAAACTGTGAGCGTTTGAGATTGTAACAATGGAGTTGGATAGAGCATTCCAGGCATTGTCCTCTCTGTTGTTGAAGTCGTATTTTCTGCAATCGAGTTTGGAGTGGTTTACCTTGAATTTGTTTCAATTGTTTGTGTATTATTGTAGTTGAAGCTGAAGAAGTCATTGATAGGCAAGACCGAAAACAAGTAGAAGTAGCCACATTGTTCTGTGCCTCCTTTGACAAAGTGCCTCCTTTGATAAAGTGTTCCCACATTTTAGGCTTTGTCACCAAGTGACTCTACTAACACAGCACCTTGTTCAGCTGTCCCAGTTGATATTTAAGTTCAGTGGTGGGTTTCAAAAATTGCTCGAACCTACTCTGTGGGTGTGGTCTCCTTTGTGGGAGTGGCTTGCCGCCCATGTGACCGGATATGAACATGCCGACGACACTTGTCAGAAGCACCTTAAATTACATCACAGACAGCATTGGCATGAATAAGAATATGATGTAAACTTGTTTTTTAAAAGGCATCTTTGGTTTGCGTTAAAACAACTTCAACACACGCAATGTTCTGATTGCACCACAAACACAGTAGTCATCCTTACCTTTCACAGGGGCACTGAGTTTTATAAATATGAGCATGATAGTGTAGAACAATCATATCCAAGGACCAGTGGTGGGTTTCAAAAATTTTTGGAACCTCTTCTGTAGGTGTGGCCTGCTTTCCGGGTCCACTGCTGGAACCTCTTCTAACCGGTTCGGTAGATTTGATGAACCAGTTCTACCAGATAGGTGCAAACTGGTAGGAACCCACCTCTGTTTAAGTTGGATATGCTCTGTTCTCAATTATTGTTTGCACTCTATCATTTCCTGGGAAAGATTGGATTTTTTAAATTAACAAATTTACCTTTATAATGTGAGTATTGTTTTAGAATGGTGGAGAATACAGGTAGTCCACAATTTACAACAGTTCATTTAATGACCATTCAAAGTTACAATGGCACTGAAAAAAGTAGTTTATGACCAGTTTTCATACTAATGACTGTTGTAGCATTCCCTTGGTCATGTCATCAAAATTTAGACACATGACTCATATTTCAGGTAATTGACTTATATTTATGATGACTGCCGTTTCCCTGGGTCATGTGATCCCTGGGTCATGTGATCCCTGGATCATGTGATCCCTGGGTCATGTGATCTTCTGACAAGCAAAGTCAAGGAGGAAGCCAAATTTACTTAACAGTTTGATTAAATTAACCACTACAATGGCTCACAATCATGGCAAGAAATATCATAGCATGGAGCAAACTCACTTAACAAATGTATCACCTAGTAACATACATGTTTGGCTCAAATGTGGTCATAAGTTGAGGACTACCTGTATCATTTCAGAGGCAAATACTCTTTTTCTGGCTAATCTAACCATGGGGAGAGTGGAGGTGGAATAATCTTTAACATTTGTTGGGGGTTTTTTTTAGCTTGGATTCTAACATTACTATATTCATTTCCCTATATAAAGATTGCTTAAAGTTACTGTTTTCAAAGTCATACACCTGAACATTTTCTGATCAAGCATTTTAATTAAGTGCAATTGAATAAGTAAGAATGATGGTGTTATTATGATTCTTTTCCAATTTGGCTTAACAATGAGCATCTAATTACATCTTATGGTGAGTCACAATCCCAAGCTTTGGAATAGACAAAAAGAGCAGACTTAAAGTCATTTGGTAGATACTTTACAAATTTTTAGTGCTCTGTTAATTATATGTGGCTGCAATTTGCCATTAAATTAGAAGAGTTTTACAATCTTCAGGCTAGTCTTCTAGTGAATGAAATCCTATATTTCTCCTCCGGGCTATAAACTGAATGACACAAGCCATAAATGCATAGGGATAGAGAAGGATGATTTTATAGAGCTTTCTTTCTTGTGTACTTAAAAACAATTCCTTTGGGTGAAGATGCTGACCATGAGATTCAGGTGACAGCTGAGAAGTCCAGAAAAATGGCCATTATCCCCAAGCCAGGATGAATTGTACCACTAAAAATTTCTGTCTCACCAAGGATCCATTATGATGGTTTTGAATTGCTTCCCTTTTTTCCTTTCTCCTACCATCAGAAACAGATCCAATGAATCCTAGTGGCAGCATCAAATAAAGTTTCCTGGCTGGTGGAAGTATCATCTGATAAGGAGGATAAGTAACATTATAGAGTCTAAGAAAGGTATAGCGTTAGTAAGTAGTAGAAAGCCAAATATATCAAAGCCATGAATAAGAAAGAGAAAAGGTAAGTAAAATTAGTTTACACCACCAGGTCCACTATTTTTATTTTTAAGCCACCCTGAGTCTTCCAAGAGTGGGCGGCATACAAGCTAAATAAACTAAACTAAACTAAACTAAACTAAACTAAACTAAACTAAACTAAACTAAACTAAACTAAACTAAACTAAACTAAACTAAACTAAACTAAACTAAACTAAACTAAACTAAACTAGGTCTCCATAACCTTTTTCTCATTGTGAATGGTTCTTATTCCTATCATGTGCCCAAACTGCTTCATATATTGCCTTAGTGCCTCTTCTTTTTCAGGATCCCATCAATCCCATCAAATTATCTCCATCATTCCTTTCCTCTCAATCCATTTCTTCATATATTTGTTCCATAGTTTGATCCTCATTCATATGCTCCACATTATCAAACCACCCCTGTTCATATTGTCTCTCAGTGATATATACTCAATCCTCGTTCATGCAGCACCACATTCTTCTTCTTCTGCTTTTATCCTACATGCTTTTTAGGTGATTCTATTCCTTTCAACTTAGTTATCTGTTCTGTCCTTCTTCTCGGCTCGTTAACAAACGGCAGGCAGACAAACTTAAAAGGAACTCTCTTTATCAATTCTCGGCTCCGACTGGCTGCGAGCCCAAAAATAACATAAATAAAGTCTCTAACGAGATAACAAAATACCAAACAAAAACTCTTACAAGCAATGCACTTCTCCAAGTGTAGCCTTGAATCAGGGTTACAGGAAAACAAAGCACTTCTCCAAGTGTATCTTACATAAACCACGACCGATGATCAATCAATGTTGAACAAACCAAGGAACGTTGACTCCTGCAACTAGGGTGTGGCACCATCCGTCCTTTTATCCCCAGAATATGCCCCTAACGAGCCCCAGCTGCATAATTAATCTTGCATCCTGAAAAGACTCACAGAAGACGTCTGCTGAGTCACAACAGTTATCTGACATATATGACTCCCAATTTCATATCACATTATATGTCCTTATACACAATCATTTTCAGTTTTCAAGGAATATTAATTTCTCGCTATAGCCCACATAGAAACTATCACCTATCTATCAGTGTTTGACTCTCTTAAAAGTTCCCCATAAACATTCTACCAGGGCATGTTATTTTTCTCTAATTTTCCACCACTTACATATATAGATAGCCTTACAACAGTGGTGGATTTCACATTTTGCTATCACCAGTTCTGTGCATGCGCCCGGCCTTCCACGCATGTGCTTTACTTGCACGTGCATCTTTTATGTATGTGCCCAGACTCAAAAATGTGCCTAAATAGGATGACAAAGAGCCAGGGTGGGTGGGCAGTCCTACACATGATTTCCGCTACCGGTTCGGGCAAATCTGTCCGAACTGGCTAAATACTACCTCTGCCTTACAACCACAGTTGAGACTACAATTTCCAACTGCCAAGCATCAAATTTTCATCACCTGACCTTATGGATGATTCAACAGTTGTAAGTGTAAAGACTGGTTGCAGCTCTTTTTTTTTTTTTTTTGGTGCCATTCTAACTTCGAGTAGCAGCTAAATGAATAATTGTTAAGTCAAGGACTACCTATAGTGTGATTATTCATTCATTGCACAACACAACTGTTGTGATTTTCCCCTGATTATTTTTCACAACTGTACTCCTCATTACACTATGGTTCTTATCACTATTAAATATCCCTTAATAGTGTGTCCATAAATACATAGTATAAATGAATACATAAATGTTATAAGTAAGCTTTGCACATTAAATGTTTAGGTTCTCAGTCAACAATGCAGCATGCAAATACACTCAACAGTTTACCAACCTTTTTGCTTCCAACCACCCAGGGGTGGGTTTCAACTGGTTCGCGGCAGTCCCCGCGAACCGGTTGGTCTGCGAACCCGGAAGTAAGTAACTTCTGGGAACGGCGAAGGGCCCACCCGCCCGCCTGAGCTCCTTACCAGTCTTTGAAGGCTTCTGCGCTTCCACGCAGGCACATGGCATATACAGCACCTACGCGATTCTCCGTGAGCATCTGGATGGCACATACAGCCCCTGCGCGAGTCTCCGCGAGCAGCTGGAGCATCGCACAGGCGCTAAGACGCATGCGTGAACTGTGCGCGTGCACGAGGACACCGCCGGTCCCGTTCCAATCGAACCGGTTGGAACTGGATTAGCAACCCACCACTGCAACCACCATATGTCTAATACCATTACAAGCATTATTAATCACATTGTTAAACACATTAAGCAACAAAGAGAACAACATAAATCGTTATTTTACACCATTCTCATACCAGCATTTTTATTTCAAGCATGTTTTTACCTTCATCATATACTGCTGCTTTTGCATTCAGTCATCACCTTCAACTTCATATTGTCACAAATAATCCCGTAATTCATGCTTATTCACTTTATCATAGGCTTTCACTCATTCAACAATGTACAATATACGTCCTTTGTAAAATTCATGTACATATCAAGTATCTGATGAAGAGTAAACGTCAACTATTTGTAGATCCTCTGCCTGAAAGTATACTTTCCAAATTCTGTTCATTGTTTACCTCTTGATCTCTTTTGATCACAATTCGGCTAAATAACTTCCCAGGCACATATCACAAAAATGGTTTGTAGTTTTAGCATTCAGCTTTCCCCACAAGCTTTCTGTGCCATCTCCAAGGAAACCTCAGGATTATCAAATATCTGAAGAAGCTATCCACAGGTAATCTCAATCTGACAAGAAATGGAGTCTGCAACTAGATTCTGAACATGTCCAAGGCAGCTTCAACCTACTGACTTTGTCTACATAAAGATTCACAGGCCAGTGTTCCTAAAAAGGTTCTGGCCAAGATATTCAAGTCACTTAACTTGTTTCATCTGGGAGAAATGAGGATGAGGACATAATTCTTCTTGTGGAAAGTTTGATTTCATTTCATTTTTTTCTGAAAAATCTGACCTTTACAGACATATTAAATGTCTATTGTCTGGTAAGACATGAGGGCTTTATAGGAAGAGAGAGCGTGGGGAGGGAGGGAAGGACAGACAATACCCTTGGCATCATATTGATCATTCTGGTTCCCCTAATTTCAGACTAACCCATAAACACAGACCTGCAGTCATAGTGACCACAACAGTTTTCCAACATGTTCGGAACACCCCTATTTTTAGAAATGGACCATTCCGGTTGCAAATAGCTTTTGTTTTCCCACCAATAAGAGTGTATGCAGCATCACGCTTCCGTCAGTTATTTGGTGTTTTCTGTAGGAGTATTTGAATTTGAGTTTCAGTCATTTTGACCGCAACTCTTTGTTTACATTTTTTTTTGTAAAGTTGAGGCCAGGTTTTCTGCTGAAAAGAGTGCAGTTTGGTGAAATCCAGTTTGAAGAAACTGTTCTAAAATGATATGGACAAGTAGAGAGTGTTCTGAGTGAAGTGGAATCAGATTGTAAAATTTTGTAATGGATACCACCACCGCCAATTCTAACATCAGCTGTGATGAATCTCCCAATGAAATTGATGGCCAGGTACAATCTATGGCATGCAATAATTTATATGGCGAGAACAAATTCAAATGATCTTTTGCACCTTTTGGAAGCAATAGATCCAGAACCGCTAGTCACAATATTGTTGTGCAATTTCCTGGACTACAGCCAGCAACTAGAAATCTCGAAAATACACCTACTCTTCTAAAGATTTGGAAATTATTATTTTCTAAAGAAATTATTAATACCATCATTCAGTGGACCAATGTAAAAAATAGAGAAGAAAGATTGAAGTTCAAGGATGGAGAAAGTCATCTGTGTGATGTGGATTTGATAGAGAGCAACACATTTTTTTGTTTTACTATTCTATAAATCTATTTTTAGATCCAACCATGAAAACATCAAATGTCTTTTTGCTACTGAGGTCATTATCACCTCATGTCCATAATAGCATAGTTGAAATAGTACAGCTGCTGGCTACGTTTACCATGTTCATGATGGTAGGTAGGTAGGTAGGTAGGTAGGTAGGTAGGTAGGTAGGTAGGTAGGTAGGTAGATAGATAGATAGATAGATAGATAGATAGATAGATAGATAGATAGATAGATACAGACAGACAGACAGACAGACAGACACACACACACACACACACACACACACACACACTATACACACATATAAATATATACACTATAAATATAAATAATATAAATATAATGCTAGGTAAGCTCCCCATTGGGAGAGCAAGTATGTTCAGCAAAGCGTTGTGAGAGTTGTGTTGGAGAACACACAAACCAGCATACAGAGACACTGCAGTTTAAAAAGGCTTTTACTTTTGTGGAAATAGAGGTATCAGAGTCCATCAAACAGTCCAAGTCATACAAGGATAATTCAGTCAGTCATCAATGTCTTTCAGTTAAGGGATAATCCAAATAACATAGTCCAGTAACATATAATCAGTCCAGTAATCAAGGTTCACTAACAGTTGCAAAACTTACAATAGCTCACGGCACTTCCAGATCATTTCAACATCTAACAAACAGAGAGAGAGCTAACAGTCATTCTGGCTCCCTCTTATGGCCAATTGAGGAAAACAGCACCCAATCACATTTTACAGTATGCTTTAAAGAAACAGGTAACAACATTGTTACATGATTTATATATTGCCAACCCAACCGTTAGAATTATATTCCTAACATATAAATCTCCTAAAATTGCAGTTTTACTTTAATCTAATGGGATATTCTCATAATTTTAGTAAATGAATTTAGAAAGGTTTATAGGCCAAGGTAATTATCCACTCTGACCAGCCTTTTTAAACTTGATTCTATTGCATTTTATTCTGTTGTTTTAATAGTCGATTATTGAAATATCCTGAGAATCTCAGGAATTTAGACAGCAGTAAACCAAAGAAACATATTTGACAATCAGGTGTGTAAAGTTCCTCTTCCTCCTCCTCTTTTTAGGGCTGCCTCTAGAGAGGTTAAAACTTTTGCTATGCATTTCTGAAGCAGATTAGTGATATTTTCCAGAATGAACACAGCTCTAGCACAGATTGCAGCAGTGAGAAGCGTCTGCAAGTATCTGTCATTCTCCGTTCAGAAATATACATCAAATAAATCAATGGTTATGAAATAATGATGTGTCTAAAAGGAGCATGATTTTTCAAGTTATTGCTTATCATAGCATTATATAATGGACCATTTAGTGTTAAAAAAATCATTAGGGGTATTAAAAATGGATATTTTTTTAAAAAAATCACATTATATTTTTATATGACTCTTTCAAATATGATTTACATAAAAGTCTCATCTAGATTATTTTTATTCACATATACTATATTAAGAAAGAGAGTATACAAAAAGCTTCATATTTCAGATCAGGGCAGGAAATAGAAGGAGATGTTAGATTTGGATTTTTTTTTTAAATGATCCATTTAAAAAGAGCAGTCTCACTAATGAGAACATTAGTATGGAATATGTTTTCCTTTTTCATACAACACTAAATGTAGATGTTGCATTTCTATAAGATTATGTCTGATATGGTAAGAACATGAACTGAAGTTGATTTTCATCTCACATACACAACACACACATAATGTTTTATGACAGTTTTTTTTCTTTAAGTCACCTATAAGAATGGACTCTATAGCTTCAAGCCTGCCATTTATCTAAATCTTGATACGTTTATCTAGTATAAGAGCCTTACAGTTTCTGTGGAGAAACATCAAGAAACTGTCAGCTAATGTAGACAAGCATGTACATATGCATGCATAACATTTTCTAGGCTTTCCTCTTCCATTACAAAAGTAACTAAATTGTTGCCTGGGTGATTTTAACAGAAGGAGACACTGACAAACATATCATGTGACAATGAAATATTACAACTAAATATACGGTTGAAATACCCGATTTCTGAAAAAGAGGAATGCTGCATTAAATGTCAAAAGAAAGTATAGGGCTACCTTCAACTGACTTCAGCACCATGCCATTTGGATAAGAAAATGTATCTCAAGTTCTGCATCCCAAATTCTTTGGGCAGACATGGAAAACATAACACTTGAGCAGCTCATTATATGCATTATAATAACTACATCATGTTTTGAAATATATATATATATATATATATATATATATATATATATATATATATATATATATATATATATATATATATATATATATATATATATATATATATATATATATATATATATATATATATATATATATATATATATATATTTCATCTCATTCAGTGTGTGTGTGTGTGTTGTGTTACAACCCCTGGTATGCCCAAATATGGGAGGAAGCTTACTGCTTCCTTTCTCTGTCCATCGGCTCATCACAAGAGACCATCACGATAGAAAGCCATTATTTTTACTGTTGCCTTTGTTACATTTGTGTTGCATTCGTGCTGATAAATAAATAAAGGGAGACTAGTATAGATCTATTTCAAGCTATTTAGCTCTCATCAGCCATACCCTTACTGGGAATCAAACCTGGGCTGTATTACATATCAGGCAGTTATATTAGCCACTAAGCCACAGGCTATCTTTCTTTATCAGCTGGGCCAGGGAAATAGGTATGTATTGTGTTACAACTCCTGGTATGCCCAAATATGGGAGGAAGCTTACTGCTTCCTTTCTCTGTCTATCGGCTCATCACAAGAGACCATCACGACAGAAAGCCATTATTTATCAGCACAAATGTAACACAAATGTAACAAAGGCAACAGTAAAAATAATGGATATATTAGATTTTTACAATCCCTGGTAAGCCCCAATTATGGGAGGAAGCTAACTGCTTCCATCATCTGTCAATCGGCTCGTCACAAGAATCCATCACGACAGAAACCCAATATTTTTACTGTTGCCTTTGTTATATTTGTGTTTTTTTATTTGTGCTGATAAATAAATAAAGGGAGACTAGTATAGATCTATTTCAAGCTATTTAGCTCTCATCAGCTAGCCATACCCTTACTGGGATTTGAACCTGGGCTATATTACATACTAGGCAGACATCTTAGCCATTAGGCCATTATATATATATATATATATATATATATATATATATATATATATATATATATATATATATATATATATATATATATATATATATATATATATATATATATATATATATATATATATATATATATACACACACACACACACACACACACACACACACACACACAACACACACACACACACACAGTTGAGTGTGTGCAATTTTATGTGCGCAAGCGTGCTCCGCATGCACACACAGTTGCCCAAAAACAGATCTGTGCATGCACAGAACATTAAAAACGAGGGAAAAATCCATGCCATGCCCATGGCAAGCCTGGGTCGCTGCCAGTTCCGGTGACCCAGGCCTTAAAACCACTACTGGTCATCCTGAAATATTGGAATGTAATCTATGGTGCTGAAACATCTTATTAAGATAGACAGACATATGGACAATTGGACAGAGACTTTTTTTTACAACAATAATCAACACAGCTTAATTCTTATACCTACTGTTGCTGTTGCAATATTGATTCCGAATGAGCAGCTCTCATTCATCTTAGAAATGGCTTCAACTTCTATTTTCAATCTCTTCTGCTAATTGGGTTTCCATGAATAAGACATTATCAAAGATGCCTGTGTAATTATCTTCAGATATCTAGCAATGTATCTTCCCCCCACCCTCAAACTACATCAAAACAATGCAAACAAGAACAGTCTGGATATACGTATTAGAGGTAGTCTTCAACTTACAACCATAGTTGGGACCAGAATTTCAAGCAAAGCAGTTATTAAATGAGTCACCCCTGATTTTACAAGCCTTTTTTTGCTCTGGCTGTTAAGTAAATCATTGTAGCTGTTAGGAGAATCATAGGATGATTAAACCAGTGTGGGATGGAGCCCACTAAATGGCCAGTATAAATGTGTGTTGGCACCAGGGTGAAGGCTTATTATTTCATTATTTTTCTTTTTATTCTTTTTATTCCTTTTACATCCGGGAGTTATCTGGGAAAGTCATAAATAGTGACCATATGTTCCTGGGGCACTGCATCTGTTCTAAATACAGGCTGTTTGTAAAGCACCTGTATTTTCATCACATGACAGTGGATATGTTGTGATGATTGTAAATGCAGCTAGTGGTCATTGGTCACTTTTTCATGTTGTTAAATGGTTGCTGAACAAATGGTTGTAAGCTAAGGATTACCTATATGTTGAGAAACTTTTTCTTTATTAGCAGACACATTTTATTTCCGTTTCTACTTCATAGAATCAGTGGTGGGATTCAAATCATTTAACAACCGATTCTCTGCCCTAATGATTTCTTCCAACAACCAGTTCACCAAACTGCTCAGAAAGTTAACAACTGGTTCTCCCGAAGTGGTGCCCACTGCCTGAATCCCACCACTGCATAGAATGCACATTTTTTTTCTTGTCCGTTGTCCAATATTACAAAATTCTTGAAAGTACAAATGCCTAAAAAAATATTTATGGGCTTTTCTTTTATTTTCTTCTCTGCTTTTTCACCACTTGCCCCAACTGCTTATTTTTGGTGTGTATGTTTATACAGTTTATTGTAAATACAGCCTGTTTATTTATAGTGAAAGCCACATAAATAGCAATGCCCCAGTGATATAGATTCATTCAAAAAATGCCAGTCGCATGCGTTGTTATGAAAACATGTGAAAAGAAATCTTCTAGGTCTTTTCTCAGGGCCTAGTCAGAAATAATACTTTTCCTCTCAACAACACAGTATTCGCAATGTGCATCCTATGACTTTTAGTCTTTGCAACCAGTTCAGAGATCGACCTACACCCTTTATTTAATTGATTCTACCATCTCACCCTTCAGTATGTCTTCCTTCAGTTCACTCCCAGTAGTGTCTTCAAGGACTCAAAGGCATTAAAATAGCAACCATAGTAATGGGATTGTCAATATTTTGCAAAAACATTGAGTGATAGGGCTTCAATGCTGCCTTTCTGACCACTATCTGTCTTTTTTGACATTCCCTTTCCCTGCAGATACTGCTATCTCTCTTACACTATTGTGTTGAGTCATTTCCTGGAAGTTGCTTTTCTTCAATGCCATCACTGACTTGCCTTTCCCATCTGCTCCCCAAACTCTTCCACATAATTCCACACTTACTGTTTTATTGATTAACTTGACTTGGTTTGATCTCAGGCCACCCAGGTCCAAATGACTCTGAGCAGTTTTCAAAATGTCAAACAATATGAAAACACTACAGTAGGAAACAGTAAACATCAAAGCCAAACTTAATCAAAGGGGGAAAAAAACAGAACAAGATGATGAACCTGAAAGACAACCCACCAATACCTAACATCTAATGAACGGTGTTTCACCACTCCAGCCCAAGGCCTGTGAGAAGAGTCAGGTCTTTATGGGCCTCTGAATGTAATAGGATGGTAGCCATTTATATTTCAGAGGGACCCTTATTCCAGAAAGCAAATACTGTGACGGAGAAGCCACATTTCCTGGGTGCAAATGACAATTCAGTTGAAGAAATCTAGAGTGCATCAACCTTGGACTAAATTTTATGTATTCAATCACCACTGATATTTCTTACAGAATACTTTTTGAAATATGTACGTCACTGACTTATTACATCCTTTTGCCTTGAACTCAGATACTGCTTTGATAGAAACTATTCCAGTTAGGAGTATAATTTAGATATCTAAAAAACATCTGTTCCAAATATATTATCGCTGCTGAAGGGGAAAGTTAATTTTTCTCTGTCTTCTGGATCTGTTACAGTCCAGAAACCATCTAGCTTCCAGCGAATTCTGAGCAAATATACTATACTCTATTCTTCCTTTTTTTATTAAGAAAGCATGTGAATCAAAGACCAGCATTTTAAGAACCATCAACAGGGAAGATCTCACATGTCCAACTCTAACTAATGAAATAATAATCCTAAAATTTTTCCTATTCTAAAACAACAGATGGGTTTACATTTCTCTTTACAAATCTCTCCCCACTCCCCACAAAAAATATGTGGAGAAAAGATAGGCAGATGAAAACAAGAAATCCACTTGTATAATACAGGGATGAGGTACAGCCTACACTATTTTCTGTAAGATATTGTCTTCCTGTCCTTGAGTTTCCTTCAGCAGCTCAAACCTCAACACTCCCTTGTCCTGTTTTCCAGTGCCACAACAATCCTTTGGGGTAGACTGTGCCCAGAAAGAGACTGGGCAAAAGTCACTAACTGATCTGAGAGTTGACTTGAACACAGATCTTCAGCATAATCACTACACTGCAAGACCTTTCTACTTCTGGATGTGCATGGATATATTCATCTTATTAAATGTTATATATGTAAAATAAATGACTGTGTTTCAGTCACTTGGACTCATTCTTTGAGCATGATAAGCATAGTCAATGGTTATGCTAGTTCATAATTTATGTTTGACCATTAACATTGACAAAGAAAAGGAAAGGGCTAAATAGCTGTTGATCACCTTTCTTGCTTTATGAAGCTTTTTGTTAAAGCTTTATGACTTTTCACCCCACGGTTTGCTTATTTTGGTATTAGTTCCATTGCAAAAAGACTGCAGACTGAAAGAATGGACTGAGCTGTATCCATTATTCCCTCAGTGTGGCTTTTAAGGTTGCAGCAATTGATTAGCATAGATGTGGGAACTGAACAAATACTGTTCCATTCCATAGATAGCTTAGCAATGCTGAGGGACCGCAGGGGCCTTTTAGCAGCCTCCAGCACAGCTTGATGGTTACCTAATATGCTTCCAACTCACAGAATGTTCTTCTTGTAAAGTGCACTAGGACCAGGCTATACGAATGCATTCATATAGAAAAGTATGAATGATGGAAACAGACTCCTCAAAATCAAATGACTTAATTAGCGCCTCTCCCAGTGAGTTTCAATTGGTCCAGAAGGCCCTTCTCATTGTCTATTTTGTGGGTGTTTTAAGGCTCTCCTATTAGTGGCATCTTAAATGTGAGACTCCCTTTCTAGGCAATTAAGGTAGATGCCAACTTCTATAGGGTTTCAGTTTAAAAAAAAAAGAAATCCCCTTCATTGTGGAGTTTGGTTTGATCCATGCAATTGTATTTTTTATTGCACTTGCAGTATGGTTCTATAATCTTGTTTAATTTTGTACTTTTAGGTAAGACTTCACAAGTTAAAACAAGACTCCATTTCTAGGCAATTAAGGTAGATGCCAACTTCTATAGGGTTTCAGTTTAAAAAAAGAAAGAAATCCCCTTCATTGTGGTGTTTGGTTTGATCCATGCAATTGTATTTTTTATTGCACTTGCAGTATGGTTCTATAATCTTGTTGAATTTTGTACTTTTAGGTAAGACTTCACAAGTTAAAACAAGAATAAATTATATTAATAAATAATGTAGCAATAAACACTGTATTGCTAACTAGGGCATACATAACCTTTTCCATACAAATTCTTGAAGACAGCTTGCCTGCCTGAAACCCACACTGTACATTGGACATTAACACAATTGAGCGGGTTCAGAGGTATTTCACGAGAAGAGTACTCCATTCCCCTACTCACAATAGAATCACTTACGCCACCAGGCTTGAAATTTTGGGCTTGGTCAATCTGGAACTGTGGTTTGACCTAAGCATAGTACATAAAATTGTCTGCTATAACATCTTGCCTGTGAATAACTTCTTCAGCTTCAACCACAATAATACATGGGCAAACCATCAATACAAACTCAAATTAAATTGCTCCAAACTCGATTGCAGAAAATACGACTTCAGCAACAGAGTGGTCAACGCCTGGAATGCTGTACCAAACTCCATTGTTACAGCCTCAAACCCTTGCAGCTTCAGCCTCAAACTGAAGCTGCGAGGGTTTGCCATGGGCCTCACCCCATTCCTAAGAGATTCGTAAAGGGGGCGTGCATAAGCACACCAGTGTGCCTAACATCCCTGTCCTACTGTCCCCATTTATCTATATTCACTTCCTTTGTTCAAGTTTATGTTCATACTTATACTTGTTATCTGTGGCAGCTCCGGCCCTTTGGAATGAGCTCCCCGCAGAGATTCAGACCCTCACCTCTCTCCAGGCCTTCCAAAAAGCCGTTAAAACCTGGCTGTGTCGGCAGGCCTGTGGTCGATGAGTTCCCTTCCCCTCTCGAATCGTGTGGCTGTTGGTTGTTTTAAATGCCTTGTACTTTTTGTAGTTTTTGTGTTTTTCCCTCCCCCCTCCTTGGGTTTGTGCACTTCCCTGAGTCCCACTGGGAATAGGGTGGCATATAAATAAAATGAACCTCGAACCTTGAACTACACATTTGAAAAATAAATAAACTTTGCAAAGTAACAGTTAAATGATTTCCATATGACCCAACCCACAAAATTTTTAAAAAGACCCAATCAAGATTTCTTAACCAATTTCAATTGATGGATTGCTCTGCTCACCAACAACCCTTTCCCTGCCCCACTGCCCAATGATCTGATGCTCCAGGTTAGCCAGAATATAACAATAACATTGTTATTAAATGTTTTTTTTTTAAAGTTGATAAATTCAAACTATTTTGGTTAATTTTCCCTCAGCTATTTGCTGCTTCAAAGATGGCTAGAGATACCTTTATCCCGCAAAGGAAGGATGAGCTGATTCAAATGACTATTCTCTGTGGGATATTGTTACTATTTTGAGTTCTTCCAGCTGTGTTTCTCATACGGTAGGTTTTAACAAGCAGGATTTATGTGCCAATGAATTTGTGCAGATTCAGATGTGCCTGCTTCTCCTAAGAGAATGATTTCACTCCTACATTTTAGATGCATACATTTCTTAAAATGAATGGCTCTAAATTAAAGTTGAGTAACAAATTCAAAAATCTGTTTTTGTATGTGCAAAAAAAAAAGAAGACTATAAAAGGTTGCTTTTGGAAAAGCAATCTTTGCATTATAATTAATCATGTGCCATTTTAAAATACCTTGAAGATTTCCACAGCACATTTTTAGAGATTTGTGTTTGATCCTACCATTTCTACAGCCTTTCCCAGTACACTCCCAACTGAAAAATTGGTGATCCAGGATTTTCGACCAGTCACTAAACAAAGTGTTGTAAATTGAGGACTACCTGTACAGGGACCAGTGTATGTCTTCCAGAGGTGGGTTCCTACCAGTTCGCACCTATTCGGTAGAACCAGTTCGTCAAATCTACTGAACCGGTTAGAAGAGGTTCCACCAGTGGACCCGGAAAGCAGGCCACACCTACAGAAGAGGTTCCAAATTTTTTTGAAACCCACCACTGGTCCTTGGATATGATTATTCTACCCTATCATGTTCATATTTATAAAATTCAGTGCCTTTGTGAAAGGTAAGGATGACTACTGCGTTTGTGGTGCAATCAGAACATTGCGTGTGTTGAAGTTGTTTTAACACAAACCAAAGATGCCTGTTAAAAAACAAGTTTACATCATATTCTTATGCATGCCAGTGCTGTGTGTGAGGTAATTTAAGGTGGTTCTGACAAGTGTTGTCGGCATCTTCATATCCAGTCACATGGGTGACAAGCCACTCCCATCCAGTCACATGGGCGGCAATCCACTCCCACAAAGGAGGCCACACCCACAGAGTAGGTTCGAACAATTTCTGAAACCCACCACTGATGTCTTCTAAATGTGGATTATCTTATAATTAAGGTTTCAGATACAGAATGAGGAGTTTTATATGTACTGATGAATGTTTAGGGATCTGTTTGGACTTTTTTCCTTTATGTAATGATGTTATTTATTGGATTTGCCTATAGTTAAGACTTGAGTTATAGGAGAGAGATTTTTTTTAATCTGTTAATTAAGAGGAGGCAAAGAGATAGAAAAAATGTTTATTCTTGTTATGATGAGGCTGGGAAGTTACATTCATAGTGGATTTTCCCCCTCTATTTTTATTTCTCTTTTTTCCCTTTTCTCGCACATGTATTCTGTCTTTCTATTATTTATTCAAGTATTAAGAAATTTTTTATGGCTGCCCAACTCACAGTGACTCCCGGCAGCTTATAAAAATAGTTTATTTTAGTTTCTATTATCTTTTACTATTGTAATTAAAAATTTTAATAGCATTTTTTTTAAAAAAAGGATAAAGGGCAATTTCTATTTCAGAGGACAGAAATAGATATGCCACCATTCAGCAGGCCACCAATTAAATCCAGCTATTCAGTTCATGCTATATAATGAAACTGACATTCTTGATTTCAAGAGGAAAAGAAGGGGCAAATAATAATTATCTAGAATATATTGCTTGAAATGTATCTGTGCAAATGTCCTGATAGCAGCCCTGATATGATGTATCTGTTGCAAAGAGGATGAGATTTATAACAAATTCCAAATCTAAGGTCCACATCCTTGAGTTCCGAAATTGACTTCACTTTGTTCTGGGAAATAATCTATTTATACATTAACCACATGCTATTTTTTATATGACGCCAACATCTTTCTATTGATTTTTTTAAAAAAACCATATATGTTCATTATTATTATTATTATTATTATTATTATTATTATTATTATTATTATTATTTTATGATTGAACTCCCAAGATTTAAGATGCTCTATGAAGCTCAAATGGCTTTGACAAAGGAAGATTCATTTTGTTTCAATATGGAGTAGCTACTCTTTAACACATAAGAAGATTCTTAAGGAGCTTGGACTGCCTGACATAAACCCATTATCCCCCTCTGAAGCCATCATTGTTATCATCGTACCATTGTGCACAGCAGTTTCGGATTTATGCTTGTGAATTGAGAACATAATAGAGAGGATTTTTGTGTGTATCCTGGTTCATGCAAAAGACTAACAACACAGTACAAGTGGCCCATGCTGGGAAATGTCCAACTTTGGGTGAGAAATTGTCAAGAAGAAAAATGTATGTGAAGAGGAATTAATTGAAGTGTAGTATACTTCTAAAAGTAGCTAAAGGAGAGGAGGGGGAGAGGGAGAGGGAGAGAGAGAGATTCAAGGTCTTAATACAGCATTTCAACAGGGCTGGAAGGGTTACTGAAAAAGACATAATTTTACTCTTTTCCCAACATTGAATTAAAATTGAAAAGATGGATAATTTGAATGAGATATAAATCTGGATGAGATATAAATATATTCAAGATTTAAGAATTGTACAATGTGGTGTAACAATATTTGGCAAAATAAAATAAGTCCCTAATGATATTCATTCTCTCTCTCTCTCTCTCTCTCTCTCTCTCTCTCTCTCTCTCTCTCTCTCTCTCTCTCTCTCTCTCTCTCTCTCTCTCTCTCTCTCTCCCTCCCTCCCTCCCTCCCTCCCTCCCTCCCTCCCTCCCTCCCTCCCCCCCTCTCTCAAGCGTATTCTGCCCTCTTTCTAAACCCAAAGTGAAAAACCTTAGGGGTCCTTTTCACTTCAAACCGTGACTCTTCTGCAGCTACCAATAGTTACTAGCATGATTCTGATTAAGAAAAGGGTTTCAAAGTACATTTTTCAGGGGCTAAATGTTTGAAAAGCCCTGGGCACAGGGATAGCTTCACTTTGTGTGTGTGTGTGTGTGTGTGTGTGTGTGTGTGTGTGTGTGTGTGTGTGTGTGAGAGAGAGAGAGAGAGAGAGAGAGAGAGAGAGAGAGAGAGAGAGAGAGAGAGAGAGAGAGAGAGAGAGAGAGAGAGAATTACAATGGAAGTTGCAACTACATGATTATACAGCACTGACACATAAAAGGAGATGGTACTTTGAAAGTTATCTTGACTTTTTTTTAATGTTGATAAAGCATTTTGAAGGCAATTGTTCTGACCCAGCCTTAGCAGAAACAACTAACAGGTTCCTTGTCACGAAAAACCCCTCTTTATTTATCTCCTGTGAATTAATGGCATTCACACACAGAAAAGTCCAAGCAATAGTCCTTCAAAGATTTAACTGCAGTAACAGACCTTATCAGTTCCTGGCCAGGAGCTTCCAGCTGCAAAGCTGCAAATTAAGTTCTGGCAAGACGTCTCTGAAGCATGAAACATGATGAGCCAAATCTTTAGAAATCTGAACTGTTGTCTTCTATGACCACCGCTCCCCTTTCCTTCTATTTATTCCCCAACCAGGGAGGGTCCATTCAGCATCCACGTGTGCCTTGCTTCCCGAGTTGACTCCTTGTCCTCAGTTGTTCTCTTTTAACAGCTCTGTGCATACGTGCATCTGGTACAGGCCCAAGCTGTTTTTCCTCCCCACTTATCTCAACCTCCAAAGGCATCTCCAGTGGCTGGTAAATGTTGGGCCCTGGCTCTATCTCTGCATCTGATGAAGAGCATTCCCCAGACTCCAGAACTGGCCTAAGTTCCTCCCCAACCTCCTCATCGCCCAAGTCTGCCACCAGCTAAGCTGGCATCTGGCAGGCCACAACAACAATCTCTTCATTTTTATCATGTTATTTCTCAACCAGTGCTTATCCTTTTTCACTATAGTGCTACAAAACAAAAGCAATTCCTGAGTTACCAACTACTTATAATTTGTCCCCTTAAACCATTAGCTGTGGGGTAAGTGGACAAATTATGACCCATGTTTGGTGACACAATTATGCAAAAGCTATAATTTCTGTATTTCCATCAGACATCAGCATGTCATCACACAGTCCCACCTTTGTGTATAGGTCCCCATTTGGGCATAATTAGAGTTTGCTATAGATACTGCTGCGTAGATCTTTGTCATTTTATTTCATGCTTCAATTTGCTGCTAACAAAATTTTATGCCAGAGTAATCCAATTTACAGATCGGGGGCAGTTCATGAGCTATTGCCACTTTAAAATTCTGAAGGTCACATGGTTGCTATATAATATGAAAACCAAGTATGGAAAAAATAGACTAGAAAGAAATCACTATATAAAAACATAAACAAAACAAAATGAAAGAGCCAAAATGTACATCAAAAAGAATACTGCTATTTATTCATGCAAACCCAGTAATTCTAACCATTCTGAAACATCCCCGCAGCTGTATTTGCATGATAAAAATGCATAATACAAGTCAAATCAATACCATAGAAATAACACATTCTTCCACATTCTCCAATTGCAGTTTTAAAATTCAGCGATATGTACTTTAAATTTTCACCATATTCAGAGCAAGATGAAGTGTGTTCTGTTTCTCTGAACTTAGTGTGCGACTTTACAACATTATAGCATGATAGCACACTGTCAAGCTGTTAATGTTAATGGGCTGAAGTAATTCTTTTTGCTTGATACTATGGCAAAAAGCCACGTGGTAACTCTTTTGTTGTTGTTGTTCAGCCAAAGCTGTCGCACATTGATAATTAAAAGTTGCTTATCCCACCAGTTTTGGGTTGTTGTTTTTTTCCCATTTTTGGAGGGTAGCCAAGAGAAACATCAAGGCAAAACAAATAAGCAGAATATGGTTTTTGCGATTCTTTCCAACTTCTTAATAGGAGGTTTTTTTTTTAATGAATCACATGGTTGGAGTCTCAGAATGGAGTAGTCAGCATTCCATGTGGCTGTTCAACTGAGTTTCCCGTACTAAGAAATTTGTAGTGGAGGGAAGGATATATTTCTCTGCAGACTAGAGGTGGGTTGCTCCCAGTTTGGCCTGGATCAGGCGAACCATGACGGTGATGAGAGGCTCTGCCAACCTGCCCGGACATTTCTGTGCATACAGAAATCAAACTAGGGAGCAGGAATGGTGAAATGAATAGGACATTAATTGAAGTATGTGGAGAAATTCTCCTATCACACATGGCATAAAGTCAAACTAAATGCTTATTTGAATGTCTGCTCCAAAGCTATAGAGAGAGTGGCAAATGGTTTTGCTTCTTTGCCTCCATTGGAACTCTACAGAAAAAGCTGATGTGGCTTTTTATTCACCAGTGGAACAAATACCTTCTCCTTCCTCTTTTCTCCAGTCTCCCAAATGCTCCAAAATATTGTGTGATACATGTTAAGGAGAGCCATAAAGGTCCATATTCAATCACCATTCAGGTTTGTACAAGGCCAGTCACTGCATTGTAGCCCAGAGTACATCATAGCTGGTTATAAAGAACAAGTTGGGTAGTGGAAGAAGCTGTTTTGTTGCTTTGAACATCTTGTTCATTGCGGAAGATTGAAATTGTCCATCTGCTTATCACGAGACCCATCACAAGACTCACCGATGACTCACAGCTGACCCATAACTAGATCCTCACTTGACATGACACCTGCAGCCCTTATAAACAAAGGAACACTGACATGCCCTAAACTTCATTGAAGATGTTACCTAGCTTGTTAACAATATGTTCAGAAACCAACCCAGAAGTTTGGAGAACAAACCTTCACCCTCAAGATTGAAATTGTCTTCACACTTTTCCTCTAGGCTTTCCAGAGATAACAATTGCTGGAAACATTATGTTAGAAGGATGTTTGACTTTAATTATGGTGTTAGATGTGCAGTGATTTTTCTGATCTGATGGTTTCTAGTATCATTCACATTAACACCAATCAGAGCCACCATGGCCACCAATGAGGACAATTGGAAACCCAAATCTTTTGGAGATTACCAAGTTTGGAAAAATGGATACAGGTAGTCCTCAACTTACAACAGTTCATTTAGTGATGGTTCAAAGTTACAACGGCACTGAGAAAAGGGATTTATAAGCATTTTTCACACTCCTGACTATTGCAACATCCCCATGTGATCAAAATTCAGACACTTGGCAACTGATTCATATTTATGACCATTGCAGTGTCTTGAGGTTATGTGATCACTTTTTGCCACCTTCTAACAAGCAAAGCCAATGGGGAAGCTAGATTTTCTTAACAACTGTGTTACTGATTTAATAACAATAGTGATTCATTTAAGAACTGTGTCAAGAAAAACGTGGCAAAACACACTTAACAAATGTCTCACTTAGCGAGAGAAATTGGGCTCAATTGTGGCCTGTTGTGACTCAGCAGATGTCTGCTGTGAGTCTTTTTGGGATATAAGATTCATTATGCAGCTGGGGCTTGTTAGGGGCAGGTTTGGAGATAAAAGGACAGATGCTGCCATGCCCTAGTCGCAGGAGTCAATGTTCCTTCATGCGTACAACATTGCTTGTTACACTTGGATAAGTGCTTTGGTGTTTCCTGTAACCCTGATTCAAGGCTACACTTGGAGAAGTGCATTGCTTGTAAAAGTTGTTTTGTTTTTCATTCTGTTATCTAGTCAGAGACTGTATTTATGTTATTTTTGGGCTCGAAGCCAGTTTGAACCGAGAACTGATAAAGAAAGTTCCTTTTAAGTTTATTTGTCTTGCCGTTTGTTAAGAGCCGTCAAGGGGGGACAGAACAGTGGCCATAGGTCAAGGACTACCTGTAGTCAGGGGTGGGATCTTATCGGTTTAACAACCAGTTCACTGAGTGCACATGCACAATTTACAGAAAACTCACCTTTGGCATTACTGCGGGGGGGAGGAACAGCTGAGGCAGGGCAATCCACTCTGCCATGCCGATCAGTTGGGCTTAAGAAAAGGGAATATAGGTGAGTATAGTGCAGGGGTGGGTGGGCCCACTTCAAAGTCAGACGGTTTGCTCCCAGCTGATAGTCGGAGCTACTCGTTCACCCAAACCAGTCTGAACTAGTAGAATCCCAGCCTTGCCTATAGTCTGTTAGATTGCTTGGCTTCAGAGCTTTCCATGCATCCGCTGACTTTTCTTTATCTATATTGTGCATTACCTGTATGTTTTCTGCCTTGTTACCACAGATACAGAATTACAATAGCTTTTACCTCTCTGGAAGGTTCCCCCCTCCCCTTTCTCCATCCATGCTCTTCAAATTATGCTAGTTTCAGAAACACTTTCTCTTTTTGTTAATTAAATGTGGAAGGAGAAATGTTCCCCAAGAGGTGTTTCATGCCAGCTGTTTGCCACTCGCACTTTGTTTTCTTACTTTGTCAAAAGCTGCCATATTTAATTTTATAATGTAGACAGAGTTAACGATGATCAAGTATTTATTTTTAGCTCCTAATATCAAGATTGAACCAGATGTGAGATGGGTGGTTTCTGGACTCTTTAGTGGTCAGTGGGGGGCCTCCCCTTCCCCTCCCCTTCAAAACTGCTGTCCGCCCAATCTTTTAAGTGCTGCTAATAACCAGGAAGGTTGTATTTTGGTAGGGATTATTCATGAATAAAAATATCACACCTGTACTTCTGACAAGTTCAGGAGGACACATGGTCAAATATAGAACCGTTGTGCTAATTACAGCCTTTCAGCTAATTAACTGTGGGTTTTAAAAGAAGGAAAATCACAATTTTCAAAAACTGCATTGAAAGGTGTAGAAATTGCTTGAAGTAGATCAGTACAAAAAGAAATATCCCTGAACCTTGATACTGGTCTGCAGTCAGAGCTATTTTTAAAAAATATTTCTGACACCATCTCTGTGGTGTGAATGACTCACTCAAACTGTCCTGTGAGAATGGATGTGGATATCAAAATGTTGGTTAATATTGCTGTTTATCTGAGCCCTGGCTAGAACCCTGTCCCATTCCTTAATAGAATAACAGAGTTGGAAGGGACTTTAGAGTTCTTCTATTCCAACCTCCTGATGAATCAGGAAACGGTGTACCATTTCAGGCAAAGAGCCAAGCAATATCTTCTTAAAAGTCTCCAGTGATACAGCAGCAGATACAACTTCTGAAGACAAGCCACTCCACTGGTTAATTGTTTTCACTGTCAGGAAATGTTCTCTTAGGTCTAGTTTGGTTCTCTCCTTGATTGGTTTCCATCCATTGCTTCTTGTCTTGCCTTCTGGTGCTTTGGAAAATAGGTTGACTTCCTCTTCCTTGTGATAGCCTTCAGATATTGGAACATTGCTATCATGTTACACCTAGTCCTTCTTTTTCACTAAACTAGACATACCCAATTCTTGTAACCATTCTTCATATGTTTTAACCTCCAGCCCCTCAAGCATCTTTGTTGCTCTTTTCTGCACTCTTTCCAGAGTCTCTACATTATTTTATATGGTGATGAAACTGGATGAAATATTGCAAATGTGGTCTTACCAAATCATTATAAAGCAGTATTAACATTTCATGTGATCTTCATTCTATCCCTCTGGTAATGCAGTCTCAGATTGCATTGGGTTTTTAGCAATAGCAATAGCAATAGCAATAGCAGTAGACTTATATACCGCTTCATAGGCCTTTCAGGCCTCTCTAAGCGGTTTACAGAGAGTCAGCATATTGCCCCCAACAATCTGGGTCCTCATTTTACCCACCTCGGAAGGATGGAAGGCTGAGTCAACCCTGAGCCGGTGAGATTTGAACCGCTGACCTGCTGATCTAGCAGTAGCCTGCAGTGCTGCTTTTAACCACTGCGCCACCTTGGCTCTTAGGTGGCTGCAGCACACTGCTGACTCATATTTAACTGACTGTCCACTAGGACTCCAAGATCCCTCTTGCAGTTACTGCTGTTGAGCCACATTTGTACTTGTACATTTGGTTTTTTTCTTGCTTAAGTGTAAAATTTTACTTTTCTCTACACTGAATTTCATTTTGTTAGCCCAGTGTTCAAGTCTGTTGAGATCCATCTGGATCTTGATCCTATGTTCTGGAGTGTTGGTTATTCCTGCCAGCTAGATGTCATCTGCAAATTTGATGAGTTCCCTTTCTATTCCTTTATCTAAATCATTTATGAAAATATTGAAGAATATTGGGCCTAAGACAAAACCTTAGGGAACTCCACTGCTTACTTTTTTCCATGCTGATGTAGCTCCATTAAGGACTACTCACTAAGTGTGGTTTGTCAGCCAGTTACAAATCCATCATGCACTCTATCCCACATTTTTCTAACTTACCAAGAGGTAGGTTGTGATCTACTTTAATGCCTTATTGAAATCCAAGCATACTGTCCACAGAATTTCTCTGGTCCACTTATTTAGTCACTTTATCAAAGAATGAAATAAATTTGTTTGACATGGTTCATCCTTCAGCCACTTTGCTGTGACAACTGCTCATATGATAACTATGGTGGTACATTGGAATGAAAATCCTTGTTACTTCTGAAAGAGACTGTGTTGATTTAATATCAATTTATACTCCAGATTTGTAAAATGTACTTTAATGCTGTCTTTAAAATCTTGATCATTAAACATGAAATCTCACTGAGAATGAAGGAATGAATTAAATAGAATTGTAGAATCAAATTTATCAAAAAGTGGAAGGAAGCAATGGGAAAAGAGAAAAAAGACCATGTACTGTACAAGTAATCCTAGATTTATGACCATTCACTCAGTGACTGTTGAAAATTGCAAGGGTGTTGACTTATGATAGTGATATAGAGAGAATTTGTTTTGTAAATAGGATTGTTACGAAAGATATGGATACCAATATGGAAAAGCTGTTATAAGTGTAAATTTGTGTTTTGTCTTTCAAATGTTAGAAAGTTCAATAAATATTATTTTAAAATTGCAAGGGTGTTAAACAAAAGAACTTATGACCCATGCCTAAAGTTATGGCCATTGTAGTGCTCCCCTCCCCCATGGCTAAATGATGAAAATTTGTGTACTTAACTGTCTACTCACCCTTACAACCAACTGCAGGGGTGTTACAACTCCCACCCCACCCTATCTCGCTTCCCTTCCCCACCCCATCTATGCAGTAAATGCTTGGGAAACTCCAAAGTCTGGAGTGAAGTATTTCCCCCACCACCACCACCACCATTTTCCATGTATTGAGTTTCCAGTTGCCAAACATCAAACATTGCAAGAAGAGGGAAGAAGGTTTCAAAAACTTAGAATATTTTTCAAATGGGCTCCAAGCATTTCTCCCTTACATTGAACTTCCTTATATCATCTGGCCTGCCAAAACTTTAGCTTGGCAGTAATTTAGCCCATTTTCTATATTGGGTTGTAGTAGTAGGCCAATTGTATTTAGGAAGATTTCTGATTGAATCCGTTTTTATTATGATCTTATCTCATTCTTTTACATGTATCTATAAAGAAAAGAAGTGGAGTTGTGTGCCTCTAAAGACAAAGAAATAAATATTATACGAAGATATCTATGCTGGTGACATACATACTGGGCAACTCTGCCATAATGTTAGCTCCATCAAATGAGACTAATAACTTCCTAATGAAAATTGGAGGGGGAATCCTTTGCTTGAAGTCACCAGTGCAAGGCTTTAAATGAATTTTATGTGAATCAGCTAATTACACATAGAAAATAATTAAAGCTCACTTCCCTCATTTATATTGGACAACATAAATATAGGACTACCCTTGAAAAGTCTCTGTTAATAAAGAACAAAAATATTGGTGTGGTTGCATTTCTCAAGGATTATCTGAAATCTGTACTATATAGCAAGAATACAATTAATAGAAACCGATACTCAAGTCCATTTTTAACAGAATCTAGGACTAACATGGTCTTAATGTTTTAGAGAATGAATGTAATAAATGTAATAAAGTTCCTTCTTTACATTTTGTTGAACATTAAAAGAAACATTTTCATCATGTTGTTTTGTTTTTCAAAGGTTGAGGGGATGTTCTACTCCCTGTCAGAATGTCACATACTTTTCAGAAGTATGTCCAATTTGTTTCTTGAGGGTTGATTTCTTAGCAAGTATGCATTGGATTGTAGCCCAAACTTCTAATTTATATTGGTAAATGAATTTTAACAAGCAGTTTATCCAATCTTCACATTTAGTTTAAAAGGTAATATAAAAGATTCATTCTTGCTACTTATACAGTACAGCTTTGGAGTGTTTTTTTTTTTTTAACCTGGCCTTATAATTGGGGTTTATGATCCATAGCAGACCAGACCTTAGAGGACTTTCTGGCTTAAAATCTTTCCATGCAGCACAGGTGATTCCCCATCTGTCTGAATCAGTTTCAAGCCAATGATCAAAGCCCATATGGAGGTGACACACAGGCAAATATCAAGTAATGATGACCTTCAGCTCCTAAGTAATTGGCCTGAAGAACCTTCCATTCCCAATACAGTTCAATTTTCCATTTTGGCCATTAAGATTTTTTTTAATTGATATTAATATTAAGAATATATGTATATAACAGTGGTGGAATTCAAAAATTTTAATATCAGTTCTGTGGACGTGGCTTGGTGGTGTGGCATGGCTTGGTGGGCATGGCAGGAGAAGAATACTGTCAAATTTCCATTCCCTCCCTATTCCAGGGGAAGTTTACTGCAAAATCCCCATTCCCTCCTGATCAGCTGCGACTCGGGATGCAGAGAATGGATGGAACGGTGCCCATCAGAGGTGGTATTTACCAGTTCTCCAAACTACTCTCCAGAACTACCATGTTTCTGCGAAAATAAGACATACCCTGCTAATAAGCCCAGTCAGGTTTTTCAGAGCATGCACCATAATAAGCCCTCCTCTGAAAATAAGCCCACTCCTAACTATTTAAGCTCATGCGCAACCTCTCCCCGCCATTACCATTATACCACCTACCAGTACAGCTTGCGGGGCAAAAAGATGGTCCAATGCAGAAAGAGTGGCAGGCCAAACAAAGTGCTTCGTGCCCCATTCCCTCTTGTGCAAAGAGCCCACCACCAAAAAGAGCGGCAGGCCAGCAATGTGATCACCCCCTCCTGCCTGTTCCCTCTCGCTCAAAAAATCACTACCCACCCCACCCCAATGGCAAAGGCAGCCTGACTGGTTCCCTTCCCCACCGCCCCTTTAGCGAGTGTGGCAGGTGGGGGGGGAGAAGTGAGACATGCCTCTTACCCAGGGGTGGGTTTCTCGCCCCGTTCCAACCGGTTCAGTTCCTCATGCACGCGCGCGGTGCACGCATGTGTACTAGTGTCTGCGCGACGCTCCAGCTGCTCCTGGACGATCGCGCAGGCGCTGTATGCGTCCTGCACATGCATGGAAGCGCAGATCTCATCAAAACCGGGTAAGGACCGCGGGCGGGCGGGCGCACCCTTCGCTGTTCCCGGAAGTTACTTACTTCCGGGTTCAGCTACCAACCGGTTCGCAGGGACCGCCACAAACCAGTTGAAACCCACCCCTGCTCTTACCTGTTCAGAATGGGGTGTGAGATGCGTTGCTGGGTTGCCATCTCCCACCCCCAATGCAACGACTGCCTGGCTTCTTCCCTTCCTTTAGCGAAGGGGTGTGGGAGAAGTGAGATGCACGTCCTAGCATGCAATGGGACTGTTCCCTTCCTGTTCTTCATCCACCTATTTCACCCCCAGGGTTTCTCCACCAGTCCTCCACCTCTATCACTTCACCTCAGCTGTTAGGGACCTGGCTATTCATCCTGGGTAATGGGACTCCTTCTCTTCCATCCCCAGCCCTTCTTCTCGGGTCTTTGGGAGAGATGCTCTTCACCCAGATCTTTTGGGCTCAAGGGAAAGTTATCCACCAGCCAATTGGAGGAAGGGAAGGGAGAAAGAGAGAAGCACAGAGGGAGAAAGTGTTTTGTATCGAGTTTCCAGTTGTCTCGGGTCTGAGCTAGAAAATCTAATATTTATTTATTTATTATTATTCCCTTCAAATACTATATTTATTAATGAAATAATTTTCTTAGTTTAGCTTTGTTTGGAAGGGAAAAGGGTTTATCTCTGTTGAAAAGAAATGAACTTGGGAAATCTGACTCGTTCCTGTGCCTAATAATGGCTTTAACAAGATGGTAATTATTCACTATTTTGTTACTCTTTCTGATTAGCCCCCTGGGACTATCAGTTCTTGAAATGAGTCATACAAGGCTACTGTTGTAGGATTTATTAGCAATTCCACAGCATTTTGGGGTGGGGGGAATGCAAAGGATTTATTAGATTTTCTAGCTCGGACCTGAGGCAACTGGAAACTCGACACAAAACACTTTCTTCTTCCATGCCTCTCTCTTTCTCCCTTACCTTCCTCCGATTGGCTGGCGGCTAACTGTCCCTTGGGCCCAAAAGGCCGGGGTGAAGAGTATCTTTCCCAAAGCCCCATGAGGAAGGGCTAGGGATGGAAGAGAAGGATTCCCATTACCCAGGACGGACAGCCAGGTCCCTAACAGTGGAGGCAAAGTGATAGAGGTTAAGGACTGGTGGAGAAACCCTGGGGGTGAAATAGGAGGGTGAAGGGCAGGAGGAGAACAGTCCCATTCCAAGCTAGGACGTGCATCTCGCTTCTCCTATCCGCCCTCGCTAAAGGGACATCGAGGAAGGGAAGAAACCAGGCAGTCGTTACATTGGGGGTGGGGTGGGAGGTGGCAGGCCAGCAACGCACCTCGCACCCCATTCCCTTTCACGCAAAAAGAACACCTCCCACCAAGCCCCAATGATAACAGCTACCTGGCTGCTTTCCTTCCCCAACGTCCCTTTAGTGAGGGGTAGCAGTGGGGGGAGAAGCGAGATGCGTGTCCTAGTGCTGCCGGAGATTGACAGCTCTGCTGCGTTCCTTGTCCTTTCATCTTTGTAAAAAAAAAAACAACCTCATGAGTTCAACTTGCAAGTTTTTTTTTTACAAGGGGCTTCACTGGATGAAAGGGCGAGGAACACAGCGGGGCTGAACAGATAAGAGACATGCCTCGCTTCTCCCACCCCACCTGCCACCCCTCGCTAAAGGGGCGGCGGGGAAGGCAACCAGGGAGGCTGCCTTTACCATTGGGGTGAGGTGGGTGGTATTGGGCCATGAGGCATGTCTCTTACCTTTCCAGGTCCACTGCGGTCCTCGCCATTTTGTCCAGGGAAGCCCCTGATTAAAAAAAAAGAAACCCTTCTCACAACTTCAAGAAGTTTGATAGAACTCGTGAGAAGGAGGGGTTTACCAGCGGCTTCCCTGGACACAACGACGAGGAATGCGACAGAGCTGGAAAGGTAAAAGATGTGCCTCACTTCTCGCCTGTCCCAGAAAATAATAAGCCCTCCCTCTATAATAAGCCCAAGGCCATATTTCATGGGTCAAAAAAAGAGGACCCCATCTTATTTTCGGGACAACACGGTAGCTAGAACTTGCTGAATACTACCTCTGAGATTATATACAGACAGAAAGACAGACTGACAGACAGAAACAGAAATATACATCCCACATGTCTCTAAAACTAGAAGTTTTAATCAACATGCAATAGAATATCAAGCCTTCTCGGGGTTGGAAAGTACAAGGAAGAGTCTTGAGAAAGGTGCTTAAATACCTAATCATGTTAATAAAATTAAATTAGCGTTGTGCATTATAAAAATAAGAACAATAGTCACATTTCATCCATAGTTTATTTCATCTGTGTTTCAATTTAGAAAAAAAGAAAGAATATTTCCTATCATGCCATCAGGGCTGGACTGAGATCTTTAGTCGTTTGATTTTTAATCTGTTCCTTTAAACATCACCAACAACTGTTCCAGTGGCAATTCAACATTTAGGAACAAATCCCATTGAATGTAATGAAGCATTTCTGATTTTACAGGAAGAGACCGTCCTGCTTTAATTTTCTACTGGGAGAGAGAGAGAGAGAGAGGAGAAGAGATAATATGCAAAGTTTGAAGGTTCATAATGATTAGGGGTATGCAAAGCTCCCAAAGTGGGCTTTGCTTTGGCAAAGATTTGAGAGACCTACATCCTTGAAGCTGCTTTGTGAAATTGCCCTCTCACCTTCAAGGGTAAAATGAAGATAGGTATTTTACTTTGCTTTTCAGCTTCTCCAGATCTTTTCCCATAGAATTTGCACTTGAAATAAAACTGAGAGGAGCTTTCTTCCATCCTAATAGTCCACTAATTTCTCAAAACGGTTGGGAAAAATGGCTCAAATTTAACTAAAATCTGGTTGATGTCAGGATTGCTGTTAACCAATACTTCGGAAGCTCAAATTACACTCGGAGTCTATAGCATACAAGTTTAAATTATTTATGAGTTTAAATCCTGAATTATTATTATTCATGAAAAAGAATGAAAGAAATGGGAGCTAAGCTGACCCTAATTATTCCTTTTTTATATATATCTATAGGCATTCTGGCTTCTTCTGGAGAGGTCACAGTAAAGAACAGGCATGTGAAAAGTTTCTTAGGGGACAAATGTTCCTGAGGAGCCATTCCAGCAGATCCACAAAGTCCAATTTTATGAATTTTTTAAATCAAAGATATGTGTAAAGAGCCAATTAAAGACCAGTGCTTCCTATTTTTTTGTATTTTATTAAACTTCTTAAATGAAATCACTTATACTGCTGTGGAAGAGAATGATGCTGAGAGAAAAATTGCAGGCATGTGAGCTATTTTCCTTCCCTTCTATTTGAAACCTCTCCCCACCATGAGCAAGGGAGAATTGCCTATAAAAACTGCAATTCAGAAACAGGTAGGGAAGGGAGATGGATGTTTCGGGAAGTCTGCAGCAGAGGTGGTATTCAGCAGGTTCTGACCAGTTCTGGAGAATAGGTAGCAGAAATTTTGAGTAGTTTGGAGAACCGGTAAATACCACCTGTGACTGGCCCCGCCCCCATCAATTATCTGCCTTCCGAGTCCCAGCTAATCGGGAGGAAATGGGGATTTTGCAGTAACCTTCCCCTGGAGTGGAGAGGGAATGGAGATTTTACACTGTCCTTCTCCTGCCATGCCCACCGATTCACCGACAAATGCGCGCTCGACAAACCGCAGTGAGAAAACCGCAAGGCTGAAATCATGCCGGCGAATGAGCGCAGAAGCACGCCGACAAAAGCGCGCCTTCAACAAACAACTAATTACAACCTAATAACCCTAACCCTAACACTAATCCTAAACCTAAACCTAACCCTAACCCTTACCTTAACTTAAATTGTGCTTTTGTGGGCGCAGTTTTGTCGGCGCATTGTTGTGGGTGCGTTTATGACATCGCGATGTTCTCGGCGCGGTTTCGTTGGCGTGCTTTTGTCGTGCGTGCATTTGTCGGGTCACGATGCCCACCAAGCCATGCCACACCCACCAAGCCACGCCCCCAGAACCGTTAGTAAACATTTTTGAATCCCACCATTGGTCTGCAGCCAGCAACAGTCAGAGAAAACAACCAAAATAAAAGAGGAAATTGAACGGTCCAGATGAGAAAGAAAAGGCTCAGCACATCAAAACCAAGCAGAATGTGAGAAAGTGCAGGGGCTTTACATGTTGCCTTTTAATAAATAAGAAAAGAAGAAGAAATCCCAGGAAGAGAGAGATGGGGGAATTAAAGGCACACCAGTGTTTATAAGAGGAAGACATTGCTCTATGCTAGTAATAGTATAGAAGTAATAGTAGTAGAATATGGAAAGCCACTTTGGCCTAGTGGTTAAGGTGATGAAAACCTTGAAACCACTAGACTGTGAGTTCTAGTCCTTCCTTTAACATGACCACCAGTTGAGTGACCTTGAGCCAGTTATTCTTCCTCAACCCAACAACCAGTGGTGGGATTCAAATAATTCCACCATTGGTTCGCCAAAAATGTGTGCATGCAGATGTGCAAGCACATGGTTTCCACGCATGGGTGTGCACATGGGTGTGGGGCCAACCAAGTTGGTATTTGCAGGTTCTCCGAACTACTCGAAATTTCTGCTACCAGTTCTCTAGAACCTGTCCAAACCGGATGAATGCCACCTCTGCTCCCAACAATCTGGGTCTTCAATTTACTGACCTCAGAAGGATGGAAGGCTGAGTCAACCTTAAGCCAGTCAGGCTCAAACTCCTGGCTGGAGGCACAGTTAGTTTGGAATACAGCATTCTCACCACTGTGCCACGATAACTTTGCAATTGCCCTGGGTTTGAGAAGCTGGAGGGCAGGACACTTTAGTTTCTCCTCGGTCTGAAACTCAATTGGTATTGAAGCAAGAATGCCTCCAAAGCTCCCTAATTCAGCCTGAACTTTTTAATTGCCTTTCATTTGATTCTTGAATAAACTATAAGCCAACTCTCCTTCTCCCCTCACTTCTCTCAGCTGCCTCATCTGTTTTAGATTGTGAGGCTGAAGGAGGACGCCCCGCTCTTTTAGCATCAGAGACAAGCAAAGATCTGAAAAGGGTGGGATACAAATATAACAAATGAAGCTGAGGTGGCGCAGTGGTTAGAGTGCAGTACTGCAGGCCACTTCAGCTGACTGCTATCTGCAGTTCAGCGGTTCAAATCTCACCGGCTCAAAGGTTGACTCAGCCTTCCATCCTTCCGAGGTGGGTGAAATGA
>NW_028261381.1:16886954-16986954 GCF_051295495.1 Thamnophis sirtalis
AAAACACAACATGTACCACTCCAATTAAAATTCCATACAATAACCCTGAATAGGTAAGCAGAGTTCACTATTTCTATTCTCCTCCAGAAAGGATTCCAATCATTCCAGTCCCAGCAGCCAAGGAAAGAGCCATCTTTTCATGTCTTTCTAAAGGTAAACAAGGCCAGTGCCATCTATATGCCAGGAAAGTAGAGGATATTCTCAGAGGGCAGGGGCTGCAACCAAAAAGGTGCACATCCGAACTTCCATCAGAGACATTCAAAGAAGGGACACAAAGAGAATGTGGGGTTGATCAAAACTATGAGAGAGAGGGGGGGGGGGAGAGAAAGAGAGTCCTGCAAATAACCCATTATCACATGAATGGCTTTAGAGGTAATGAACAGCATTGAAAAGCCGATAAGAATCCAGTAAGGTAAAAGTTCCCCTCTCACATATGTGCTAGTTGTTCCTGACTCTAGGGGGCAGTGCTCATCTTCATTTCAAAGCCGAAGAGCCAGTGCTGTCCGAAGACGTCTCCGTGGTCATTTGGCTGACATGACTAAATGACGAAGTCGCATGAAACGCTGTTACCTTTCCTATTTTTCTATTTGCATTTTTACATGCTTTCGAACTGCTAGGTAGGCAGAAGCTGGGACAAGTAAAGGGGGCTCACTTCATTATGCAGCAATAGGGATTCGACCTTTCTGATCATCTTAGCCACTGAGCCACCACATTTACCAGTGCAATTCGGTAAATCAGGATGTTGCCTTCTTCTCTGCATTCTAGACCAACTGTAGTTTCTTGATGGTTTTCCTATACAGTATATCCTGTACAGAGCACATTGCAAAAGTCCAACCTGTAGGCAAGTATGTGAGTGAGAAGAACACAGTCTTATGATTCAGGAAACAGGCATAATTACTGTTGTGCAAATAAATTGTGCAAAGGATTTCCTGACCACAGCTACCATCTTCTCTTCAAGCAGAAGCTAAGCATCCAGGAAGACTCCTCAATTGGTCTTGCAATTCCAATACATCTGTGCAGGGAAATGAACCCCTGTCAAGAACAAAAGATGGAAAATCTCCAGTCCCCAGATCCAGGAAGTCACAGCCTTGGTCTTGAAAGGCATGAGTCAAAGCCTAGTGTTCAGATTCCTACAGCCTCCCTGTATTGGGAAAGGGCTTTGACAGCCTAACATAGAGGCTAGAGTAGGAGATATACAAATCAGTATCATCAGCATACTGACAATGCTGATGCACAATGCTGACTTCATGTAGATGTTAAAAAAGTAAATAAGGCTACGGAACAAACAGCTTACAAAATCTGAGCAGTTTTTCAGCAAAGCAAATGGTTGCTAACCATTCTACCAAATCTCCTCATTGTATGGCTTGTTACGGATCTCTAATTAGCAAAATGAGTAGGTGATATTTTCTTATGTTCAGTGCAGATGCTACATATCCAAGTACTCTTCTTAGGCATTTATAGAGCCAAGGTGGCACAGTGGTTAAATGCAGCACTGCAGGCTACTGCTAGATCAGCAGGTCAGCGGTTCAAATCTCACCGGCTCAGGGTTGACTCAGCCTTCCATCCTTCCGAGGTGGGTAAAATGAGGACCCAGATTGTTGGGGGCAATATGCTGACTCTCTGTAAACCGCTTAGAGAGGCCTGAAAGGCCTATGAAGCGGTATATAAGTCCACTGCTATTGCTATTGCTATTGCTATTATTTGTTTATTTAACTGCTTGGTGTCATCAAGGCAGTGAATTATAATTTGATTATAAGGCACTTGAAGTGTCTCCATATTCATGAAAGAAGAATCCTTGAGGAATTGACTATTCCCATGTGCAACTTCAAAGATAAAACTAAATCCAGGGGCATGACAAAATCTGTCTTCAGTTACTTCTTCTATGAAAGAAGCTGTTTTTCTACTTTATTCTCAATATGTTTTAGAGACTGGTGTATTGTTATAGTGTGTCTCATGATTCCTCTCCCACTTACACATTTTTCTATTCCTCTGCAGCTTCCTGTGCTTCCTACTTTAAAACAAGAACAAAAATCACATACACGGGGATTTTATAATCAATAAAACTAATGGGTTTTAACTGTTCGTATGTTTTAGCCTCCAGCCCCTTAATCATCTTCGTTGTCTTCTCTGCACTCTTTCTAGAGTTCCAACACCTTTTTTGTATCAAGGTGATCAAAATGGTGCAATGTTCCAAGTGGGATCTTACTGATGAGCTAACTGTATTTCTTATTAACTGCAAGAATTATTAAAAGCACAGAGCAGTATTGCAGTTGTGTGTGGTTGTCTCCCATATCTCTTCCTATTGTGGAACATCCTCCCCCCCCAATGGTTCATCCATTCTGCTAATGTTACTATGTGATCTTGTAATGATATGCTTGGGGATGGGGCACGGTGGCTCAGTGGCTAAGATGCTGAGCTTGTTGATCAGAAGGTTGGTGGTTCGAATCTCTAGCTCCATATAACAGAGTGAGCTCCTATTACTTGTCCCAGCTTCTACCAACCTAGCAGTTCCTACTAGGGTCTAGACTTCTACTATAGTCTTAAATGTAGAGTCGGGAAGGACTAGCACATATACATGAAGGGAACCTTTACCTTTACCAAATGGTCTGTTCAGATCCCAACAAAGATTCAACTGATAGCATGGGAGAACAACTGCTTGCCTGTTCCTCAGTTACTTTTTAAATAGAGCAGTCTGCTCTCCGATTCACAAAAAAAGTCATTAGGAATAGACTGAATAATATATTCCCAATAAACAGAATGATAAAATGGGTTCCACAGTGAAAGTAATCCAGTTGCTATAATTTCTGTAGCTTTTAACATTCAGGATTCAACCCAGAGCTTGCTCCTAGCAGTTCACATATCCTTGCAGAAACCCAGAGAAACTTTTGTGCTAGTTTTGTTGATAAGAAGCAGCAGCAGCTGGGAGCATTGCATAATTTAGTGTTTTTTTTTCTAGGAAGTATTTCAGTAGGAGAAAGAATAGAAAGGGTCACAGATGCTGTGCTGGCAGAGGTAGAGTTTTAAACTCTGGGAAACAGAACTAGAAAAAATGGAAGCAATTAAGAACAATGTAGGCTGGGAATACAGAACTGGAATGGACAGTGTTTACATTGCTGAAGGCTACTTATTTGGAGGAGAAAATATACTCTGTCTATCCAATGCAGATGGATATGGGGGGGGGGGTCAAAGATGACAGAATCTCAAAGGTTTTACCCATCCAGATAAAAGGTGGCATCCAAGTTGACTCACACAGGGAAATTTTGCCACCAGGAGTTATAACCCAAGTATAATGATTTTGACTTTTTTGTTTAATTGGGTTCTCTTTTATCTATCTAATTGTAGGATTTGTGTCACATTTTAGGTCATATGTATGCAGAAATATTGAAAATTCTAAAGGGTACACAAACTTTTAAGTATCACTGTACAATATATTTCAACATTTTTTGTTAGTGCAATATTAGGCTCAGTGGCTAATATTATATATTATAGTAATATACTAATTATATACTAAATAATATACTAATATTACATTTATAGTAATATATCAGTGTAATATTAGGCTCAGTGGCTAAGATGCTGAGCTTGTCAATCAGAAAGTTTGGCAGTTTGACGGTTCGAATATCTAGTGCTACGTAACGGAGTGAGCTCCCGTTACTTGTCCCAGCTTCTGCTAACCTAGCAGTTCGAAAGCATGTAAAAAATGCAAGTAGAAAAATAGGAACCACCTTTGGTGGGAAGGAAACAGCAGTCTGTGCCCCTTCAGCCTTTAGTCATGCCAGCCACATGACCAGGGAGACATCTTTGGATAGCGCTGGCTCTTTGGCTTTGAAATGGAGATGAGCCCCATAGAGTCAGGAATGACTAGCACATATGTGAGAGCGGAACCGTTACCTTTTAACAAATGCTGGACGTCACTGTTTGGCCACATCTGAAGAACCACAGGGCCCCATTGCCACATTATTAGATTATTATCTTTACCTTTAATATTACACCCTCACCATTCTGTTTATTTGAAATGAGCATGCAGGCAGAAAAGAAGTTGGGATATATATATATTTTGGTATAGACCCTGCATACCACTGTGTGCTACTGATAATAAGCTAAGCAGTTTATGACCCAAGTATGTACAGTGATAAGAAATCTGTTCCGTGGCCGCTTATCACTATGCAGTTCTCAGGCTTTCCTGACTTATTCTGTTTGCACACAGAAGAAGTTGCTCTTTAGTTTTCACCTATGCTCATGTTTTCTCTGCTGTAGTTGATCTTGCAATTAGTGTAGAATAAATTTAGAAGCTGTGGAAATGAACTAGACATGATATTAAGTCCAAAGATCACTCTCTCACAACCTATAGTGCATAAGCAGAAAGATAGAATGTGAATTCCACGCATGACCTATTACTATATACGGGTAGCTTTTGCTTAATTATCACAGTTGGGGCCAGCAACTCCATCGTTAAGTGCCATAGTCATTAAGTGAGACATCATGTGACAGCGACTTGTGATCTTACTGCAAACTTCCTCATTGACTCTGCTTATTGGACGCCAGCTGTGAAGTATGCAAATGGCAATCATGTGACTCATTTATTTAAGATTTTAAATAATGATGAGATTTAGTGGGTATTACCGGGAATAGAATTTTATAAATGAAGAAGCACCACCATTGAGAAAGCTTTATCTGTTTTATTTGTTAGCTCAATTGCACTCATTTTCAAATTTAGAAACTTCCATGCTGTCCCAAATATCAAGTAAAAGATTTGCTGGCAGAGTCCTTAATTGGCTTTAAAATCTGATTGATTGATTGCCTAATTAAAAACTATGTATACAATCCAACTGAAAGAAAAAATGCAACTAGCAGATTTTAACAAATATGATAGCTTTAGAAAATGCATTAAAATGTGTTTCAGTTGGAGGATACAGTCAAATGTTATTTCTTAGTAGCGGAGGGTCAAGCAGGATAATTTAGTATCTGTTTTCAGGTTTGGAAATATAAACTTTGGGTCTCTTTGGAAACAATATTTTGAGGACAGTGGTACAATTCTTAAGAAGCGAGAGAATTTTCTTCTGCTCTTTAGGAATGGGGGGGATTTTAGGAGTAAGATTTACATTTAATTTTCTGCTTATTCATAATTTTATGATTTTTATGCAAATTATTACTGGTGGTAAGAAAGGTTCTCTCTCTCAACTAGCAGCAGCATCTGTCTCAGATAATTTCCTGAGGCTGAAGACATGGACTATGCTTTAAAGGAGGAATAAGCAACGTATAGCCTTAAACTTGCTTTGCAACTTAATGCTACCCGTCCCCCCCCTTATCTAAGTCCGAAGTAAAGAATTATCTTTGCTTTGTTCTGCATTGTTCTATGATGTCCTGTGGCATTTGTAATTGCCATCTGAGGCTGCAAAGAGTGGCTTTGCACTCTTATAATTCCATGGGAATTAATCATTGTAACAGTCCGTAGAACAACATGAATATTAATCTACTGTCATTCATTCTGAATGATTTATCTCTTTTTTTACTGTTGTAATATTCCAAGATATGCTAGTTATTTTGAATAATGCATATATCCACACGGTATCCTAATTAAAAGTTTGCCCAACTATCTGGTTAATGAATTGGCTGCATAGTTATTTTGAAAGATCGATGCAGCCTAGAATTGGTTCAGGAATGAGACCTTCAACACTCCTAGCTATGATAGATTGTGTTCCATAAAAGACTATGGGTAGTGCTTAACTAACAACCTTTTTTTTTTAGTAACCATGCAAAATTACAATGGTGCTGAAAAAAAGTCATTTACGATCTCTCCTCACACTTACAACCATCTCAGTATCCGCAAGATGACATGATCTAAAATTCAGACATTGTTAATTGTTGTGTTGTCCTGTGGTCATGTGATCATTTGTGCACTTCCCAGCTGACGTCTGACAGAATCAATGAGGGAAAACCATTGTGATTCCACATAGCAATAGCACTTATATACTGCTTCATAGTGCTTTTACAGCCTTCTCTAAGCAGTTTACAGAACCAGCATATTGCCCCCAACAATCTGGGTTCTCATTTTACCCACCTTGGAAGGATGGAAGGAGGAGTCAACCTTGAGCTGGTGAGATTTGAACTGCTGAACTGCACCTAGCAGTCAGCTGAAGTAGCTTGCAGTATTGCACTATAACCACCAGGCCACCTTGGCTCTTTTCTATACATAGAGCAGAATGAATCAAAGCATGTCTGGATCTCAGTTTGGATACATAAATACATACATACATACATGCATGTATATGCACAAAACACCTCTAAATACAATACAATGCAACAGGATGATGTAAAAAAAACCCACCAAACTCCATTATACAGAGACAATCCTAGTTCTTTCCAACTTATCCATTAAAACCTACAGATATTCTGGATAAAATCCATACCACAACCTGCCATCCCTCTTGATTCTCTCACAGAAGCCTCATTGCGCAATGAATCTCAATGGGTGCAAAGAACGTGACTTCCTATGAATATATAGGGTTGTGTTTTTTTAGCTCATTTCAAAATGCAGGAGACCTTAAAAGCAATTAATATCAATTATATATGCAATTCTATAAACCAGAGTATTGTTTGTCGCTTGGGTGGTATAGAAAATACTTTTCTGTATGCCACTATTTCACTCTTCAAGGTAGAATGCTATATGGAAGATTCATTGCAGTAGTATGCACACAAGGTAAATCACTCCCTTACTGCTGACAATGATGCTATCCCAAGACTATTTGGTTCCTGAGCAGTGCAGCATATTATGCCTCTAAGTCAAGGGACACAGTATGCAAAGCGAATACCTTGAATCATGAATCCCATAAGCTGGTCTCTCTTCCTCTATCAACCCTTCCCCTATTGGTTAAATAATTTTCAACTTGATGGTCTTTCAGAATACTCAAATTTAGATGACTTCTGGTTAATGATGTCAGTACATCGAAAAACAGCATAAGTCTCTTAAAGGAGGTAACTAAATCCATCAAACTCAGTTCTTACTGCTTGTTAGGTATGCATAGAGTGAAGAAAAACCAACAAGACTTTAACATCTATTTCTAGAATAAGTTATCCCATTCAAGCAATCAGCATTTCTTTAGGTAGATTTACACTTGAGGAGTGTTTGGAGCATTTTCAGAACTTCTGTTTCTGCTGAGAATCACACACACACACACACACACACACACACACACACACACACACATTTGTGGACAACCGCAAACTCTACTTTTTCAAGGTTCAGAAAATTTTTAAAAAGATGTCCAGACATCCCTTTGAATAGGAAAACATACTCCAAAAGCAGAATATAAAAACTCACTTATTTCTTCTCCTTAGCAGCCTCTCACCACTCCTCTTATATGCCTATTGCAAATTTTTTTCCATAAGTTTTGTCCTTTCACCTCTATTCAGCACATATTGATGATGGCGCCTTAAAAGCCTATCTTCTCTTTTCATTACATTTAGGATATTCAGTAGAGACTAGCAGTTTTGACCGTCTCAAAATAAACTCAACAGGCTTTTATGAAGCACATAATTCTTGAAATTCTGGGGTTTTTTGTTCCTTGGTTGTTGTTTTTTCCGTCTACAGCTGACTTCTGTAAAGCTACTGTGTAAGATAAAAATCTTATGATATAGTAGACAATAATGTATCAGAGAATGAACGAAAGTGTACAATATCACCAAGAAAGTAAAAGAATTGAAATGGAAATAGGTTGTCACATAGCAAGAAGAACTGATGGCAGGTGGACCAAGGTAGTCATAGAATGGATCCCACTTGATAAAAAGCATCCATGAAAGAGACCAAAAATAAGATAGATTGATGACATCAGCAAGTGTTTTGGGCCCAATTGGCAAAAGAAAGCTCAGGACCGTATTGGCTGGAAACATGTGTAAGAGGCCTTCATCCTGCAGCGGATAGGTAATGGCTAAAACGATGATGATGATGATGATGATGATGATGATGATGATGATGATGATGATGATGATGATGATGAATCTATCCTTTTACAAAACAGTTCACTATATCTATAGTGATCTTAATTTGACTTAACAGTGTTCTTTGTATTACCACCAACACTCATTTAGTGTATCTCTTTGGACTACAATGTAGGCTTGAATTGTCACATCACAATCTATAGGTACACAAAACATTACATTGATTTATTGAAGATTTCCATGAGAATTAATTATACCATCATCCAACCATTACTCAAGTAATAAATCAGTAATGCAGACACTATAGTAAAGGCTGGGTGAGGCAATACATTGCTGGTGCAAACATGTTCATTCCACGTTATTTTAGCAAAATTTTGAAAAAGGTACTTTGACTTTAACCATTATTTTCATTAAAACCCCGTCCTTTTAATGACTGACTAGATTTTATACAGCTATTTCAACTAACAGCAGTTAGTTTTTACAACCAAACTGAGCAGGGTAATTAAATTTTGGATGGAGTTTTTAACCTCACTGAATTATTGCAAGCCATACTACTGTCAAAGAGATGACAGATTTTCCCCATTATTAAACCTCAACTATTCTACTTAGTTTTAGTGAAGGAGGATTTTGAAAAACAAAACCGAGCAGAGGGCACAGACTGGAAAATGCAATGCAATCACATTTTTGCTTGAAATAAGCAAAACATCTGGGTTAGCTATGATGAAAATGCTCACACTGCTGTAATCACTGAAAAACAAACTCATGAACCTGAAGATTGTAGCCTTTGCTCCTATCTGTAATAAAGTTGCTGACAATATAGGCCCTTGAATAATTCATCGTAATGCTGTCCATAATACCATGGGTTGGTCACAGATTTCACAGCATCTAATAGCTGCTTTGCAGTTTTGAATTAAAATTAGAATAATTACATTCATTCAGTACATGAGAGCAACACAAAAGTTGCTTGACTGGGATGTTATGTCATTAATCACACTAATATACATACTCCTAAGGACTTCAAGAATACACACTCAATGTACCAGCTAAAGACCTTCTTTTGTGATTCCATATTGTTGTGTATAAGAATAATTTATTACATTTATATGCTGCCTGATTCTTGGGCAGTTTACAATGGTTAAAATGTTATAAAATCAAAGGACAACATTAGAAAAACATAGAAAAAGCATGAGACAAAGGAATGACTATGGGAAAGGGGAACAGAAAGGAAGAAAAGCGTATTGATTGTCCTCTGAAAAGGCCTGGGATAAATGGTCTCCATTTTGATTCATCTTTTATTTATATAGGATTGTAGAGTCCATGGTTTTGGTGGTGTTGTGCTTTCAATGTTTTATTATGGTTTGCAATTCCTTTTTATTGTGTACATCCATCCTGAGTTCCACTGCTATAAGGAGCCTGATAAATATTTCAATAGCTAAACAAAGAAGTGCCTTTAGAAACCAGAGAGCTTAGAAGTATTGGGTAGTGATAATAGCATAACCTAATTGCATTACCAATATTAAGTCATTATTATATTGCCTTAAATATCTTTTTGAATAAGAAATAATGCATAATTTAAATCAAATCACTATATACAAAAATACATACATACATGAGTACAGAAAGACAGATATGCCCATACATGCATGGGAATGATCAGAAGATGTTTCTTTTTGGCCAAGAATGATAAATATGAAGAATGATAAATATGAAGAATATCTACAAAAATATATTCAAAGACAATGTGCATATTTTATATAAGGTAAGGGTAAGGGTTCCCTCACACATAGTATGTGCTAGTTGTTCCCAACTCTAGGGGGCGGTGCTCATCTCTGTTTCAAAGCCAAGGTGGCGCAGTGGTTAGAGTGCTGTACTGCAGCCACTTCAGCTGACTGTTATCTGCAGTTCGGCTGTTCAAATCTCACTGGCTCAGGGTTGACTCAGCCGTCCATCCTTCCGAGGTGGGTGAAATGAGGACCCAGACTGTGGGGGCGATATGCTGACTCTGTAAACTGCTTAGAGAGGGCTGAAAGCCCTATGAAGCGGTATATAAGTCTAACTGCTATTGCTATTGCTAAAGCTAAAAAGCCAGGGCTGTCTGAAGACGTCTCCGTGGTCATGTGGCCAGCATGACTATATGCCAAAGATGCACAGAACGCTGTTACCTTCCCACCAAAAGTGGTTCCTGTTTTTCTACTTAAACTTTTACATGCTTTCAAACTGCTAGGTTGGCAGAAGCTGGGGCAAGTAATGGGAACTCACTCCATTCCGCGGCACTAGAGATTCGAACCGGTGAACTGCCGACCTTTCTGATCAACAAGTGCAGTGTCTTAGCCACTGAGCCACCACATCCCTTTTATATTTTGTATATGTAGACATAAAAACACAACTAAATTGTACAGGAGCTTCTAAAGTGTTTTGAAACAAAAGAAATGAACGTACACTTGGAATATATTTATATCTTTTCTCAATCTTAGCTTTTGTTTACAGTGCAGTTTTTCTCTGTCATACTAATCAAAGTCAGGATTTCAATTACATTATAGTACTCATTTAGATCCAATTCATCGACACTATCAGTTACTTGCAAAGCACTTAAATTGAATTGAATTTTTTTCCCTATTGAAGATATTTGCCTTCTTAATATACAGCTTATTTGAAGCATAAGGGATTCCCAACATGTATATCCTAAAATATCTTTCCTGTTTTTAATTGACTCCTGAAAGTTGGCTTCAAGAGCATTAATATTTTGTGCTATCCGCACAGTTCGTATTTGTAGCAATGTTTCCACTACTTGTGCAACTATATTTGCATATCCAACACTATTTGAATGGTGGTCAAGGAATATAGACAAATTTGACAAGATGTTACAGAAAAGATGGGCTGACAACAGGCAGAGCGACAGATGGCAATTTTCAGAAGATATTTATAAATCTCAACATTGTAAAAACCAAATAAAAACACAGCTCGACCAAAGAACCAAGAAGGTAACGAGTTGATTGTGAGCCTTACAAGTATGAAGAGCCGAGAGCAATATCACTACATAATAAACAAAATAAAGATTTTAAAATAAGATTATGTTAAAAAATTGAATGTATGCACAAGAGAAATTATGTACTATGCATCTTTCCCTAATTGAGTCAGGATTGAGCAATATGGAATTCAGATTATTCTCAGTGTGAAACTCCGAGTGTTTCTGGGGCTCAAATAAATGAAAAGGTGTACTCTGATATGAAGATTTTATAAACAGATAAGAAATGCCAGGCATCTTTAAATTTATTGTAAATAAACTATAAGGAGAGTGAATAAGCAATCTCTTTTCATATTGAAATTAGAGCAGTGTGCTTAATGTATTAGACTGAGATCAGGGAGACCCAGGTTTAAGCCTACTTTCAAAAGTTCCAGGGAGAACTTTGGACTGTCCACTCTCTCTCAGCATATTTTTGGGGAGGGATAGTGGGGTGAGGAGAGGAATATGGAATTGGGAGAAATATGTAAGCCATTTTGGGTTCCTGAGAAAATTGATTGTGTGTTGTCAAGTTACTTTTGACTGGAGGGTAAAACATATGACGAATGGTTGCAGGAACTGGATATTGAAAAGAAGGACTAGGGGAGACATGATAGCAGTGTTCCAATATCTCAGGGGTTTCCACAAAGAAGAGGGAGTCAAACTATTCTCCAAGGCACCAGAAGGCAAGACAAGAACCAATGGATGGAAACTAATCAAAGACAAAAACAACCTAGAACTAAGGAGAAATTTCTTGACAGTGAGACAGTGGAAGTTGCGAGTGCTCCATCACTGGAGGCTTTTAAGAAGATATTGGATGGCCATTTATGTGAAATAATATAGGATCTCCTGCTTGAGCAGTGGGTTGAAATAGAAGACTTCAAAGGTCCCTTCCAACTCTCTTATACTGTTAGTGACCACATAGGTTGATTTTCTCCATGATGATCTATCCCTAACCTAATCTTCCAACAATGCACTCATCACCCCTGTAACTGTAACTGAGTCTGTCCATCTTGCTTCTGGTCATCCTTGTGTTCTCTTTCCTTTCACTTTTCCCAGCATCAGAACCTTTTTCAGAGAGCTAGATCTTTATGTGGTATGTCTGCAGTGGGATAATTTGAGGTTGATCCCTAATGCCTCAAGTAAGAACTCTGCATTGAGTTGTTCGATGATCCATTTGTTTGTTTTCTTGGCTGTGATTTGGGGCTCTTAAATGGATTAATGCTTAAATACTGCAGGTTTTTTTTTTAAGCAAGGGGATTTTTTTAGAAGAAGTTTGCCAGTGCTTCCTTTATAAGGCTGAGAGAAAATAATTAGCCCAAGATCACCCAGATGGCTTTCTGCCCAAGGTAGAGTTAGAAATCACAGGTTTCTAGCCTGGTGCCTTAACCACTACACAGAACTGGGTCTGCTCCTTCATTAAATGCAACTATTTATTTATAAATAAATAAAATAAATAAAATTGTCAACTTTCGAAATGCCAAAGATCTCTCCTTAACATTAACATCCTTAAAAATCCAAATTATAAAGATCTGAACTGAGCCCATTTAATAAGTACATCAAGGACTTTTTGTTTTTATTTTTACCTTGATTTGCTATAGGACAAAAGAACAAGTCATGTTGACTCAGCAGCAGAATATTTTATTTGCTAACAGGAAATAGAGATAACTTTGGACAGGGAAAAATATATGACAATGAGTAAAAGCAAAAAAGGAATTCAGACAATCTTCTTTAGCTGACTAGTTGGTGCTGCTGTATCAAAATGGATGGGTTCTTCAAATTGTGTAACTGTTACTTCTTCAACTTGGCTTGGTTTGTGCTATTATTATAATTTTGCAACAAGGTTTCTGGGCTAAATGAATGCAATTAGAAATGTGCATTGATAGAAGTGTAATATGTGTGTAAGGTAGAAAAGTAGAAAATAAGTAGCTGTTAACTGGTAGAAATTGATTCCCCCATTCAGAACAATGGTTCTTCTGGGATAAATCAGTACAGATGAAACACATTTTCCAAAGACAGAGCACAGTACTGTGTCTCTTTAGCCATTCACATGGTGCATGTGCATAATTGCAAAGAGATAAGACTTGGTGATCAGCACAGGCATTATGATGGTTATGCATATGGAACAGGAGAAAATGTCCTGTGTTACATTTGCAGAACACTAAGCAGTGTGTTGAAGTACTGAAACCTCAGAGAACTGCCTGATATCATGCTTGCCAAATAAAATCTGTAAACAGGGACTGTATGTCACTTACCTATGCATCATAGAGGGGTTTCCTTATTATTGTCTTCCTGATGGTAAAAAGGAAAGTGGTGCATGTATACTTCATTGCAAAATGTAAATTTCAGCAAATTCCTGCTTAACTTCTTCCTTAGGGAATCCTTACAATAGAACCAGGGGTGGGTTCCGGCAGGCACTACTGCCAATTCACTCGTGGGTGTGCTTGATGCGCGCTGCATGCGCATGCACAGTACAATTTACATTCTTTTGCGCATGCACAAAGCTGAAAAACAAGATGGCAGCTCCATGGGCGCTGCACGTGGAATCGGTTCAGGGGCATGGCAGGCCTGCGTCGCTGCCGGTTTCAGTGATGGCCAAACCACTACTGGTTTGGCCCAACCGATCCAAACCAGTAGGAACCCACCACTGAATAACACCTTTTGAGGACAGTTATGCATGCTTTGAATGTAGTTTCTGTTGTAATAGTTCCCCTGAAGGAAAAAAAAACAACAGGTCTAGGTAGAGATTTTGCAAAGATATTTGTGTACAATTATCTTCTTTTCTTTTATCTCTATGGTCTGGTGCACTTCCTTTTCTTTATATTGCTTATAGCAGTGGCCCTCAATCTTTTGGGCACCAGGGACCAGTTTCCTGGAGAGATGTTTTCCCACGCTGTGGAAGTGGTGTGGTTTCATGTGCCGCCTGAATCCCACAGATCGGGCTTCACTTGCTTTCTGGCATGCTGAGGACTGGTTCTGATCCACAGTCCAAGGGGTTGGGGACTCTGGCTAAAGCAAAAGCCCTGGGTTTCAATACATTTTCTGCCATATCTGACTTGTTCAATTTTTAAATAAATTCTTCTAATTATGAAAACTGGAAGCTAGACTGTTGCAAAACATCTTGTTGATTAAAAAAAAAAATCCCCTAGTCCCCAAACTTTAACTCAGAAAGTGAAAACGGGGTTTGTTTGGTTTGAAAATGTTTCCCACTGCTTCAGAAAAAGTATAAACATGAATAATTGGGGATGTTTTGCTTGTATGTGGGGGACTTGAAAGACAGCAAAAAGCATTCTGAAAAATTGGCATTTTGTAATTGGTTACATTTCAATATAAGTCATTTTGTGAATGTGAGAGTGTTCACAATATAGTGTATTGTGAAACATTCCAAATGTATCCACTAGGCTTCCAAGTTTGAGGATATAGTAGAAGCCATTCAAAGGCACAACAGGCTGAATCTTAACAGAATACACACCCTGAGAGGTGTTAGGGATGTCTCCCCCCACCTTTATATTTTTTCCAGGGAGTAAGTCAGTGGTAGTCAACCTGGTCCCTACTGCCCACTTGTGGGCGTTCCAGCTTTCATGGTGGGTGGTAGGGGTTTTGTCCTATTCTGAAGCACTTTCCCTTTTTTAATTTAATTGACTTCCCTACTTTATAAATCACCACTACTGTGGAACCGATGGGCAGTTAGAAAATTTTACTACTAGAGATACAAAAGTGGGCGGTAGGTATAAAAAGGTTAACTACCCTGGAGTAAGTCATCTAAGCACAAAGTTTGGTTGAAATTGCTAGAGGCATTCCAGAGTTGTGTTGGAACACACACACACACACACACACACAGAGCCCTCCCGCCCTCCCTCCCTCCCTATCTATCTATCTATCTATCTATCTATCTATCTATCTATCTATCATCTCTCTCTCTCTCTCTCTCTCTCTCTCTCCCTCCATATATATATATATATATATATATATATATATATATATATATATATATATATATATATATATATATATATATATATATATATATATATATATATATATATATATATATATATATATATATATATATATATATATATATATATATATATATATATATATATATATATATATATATATATATATAAGATTTTTACAACCCCTGGTAAGCCCCAATTATGGGAGGAAGCTAACTGCTTCCATCATCTGTCCTTCGGCTCGTCACAAGAGTCCATCACGACAGAAACCCAATATTTTTACTGTTGCCTTTGTTATATTTGTGTTTTTTTATTTGTGCTGATAAATAAATAAAGGGAGACTAGTATAGATCTATTTCAACCCAGGTTCAAATCCCAGTAAGGGTATGGCTAGCTGATGAGAGCTAAATAGCTTGAAATAGATCTATACTAGTCTCCCTTTATTTATTTATCAGCACAAATAAATATATATATATATATATATATATATATATATATATATATATATATATATATATATATATATATATATATATATATATATATATATATATATATATACATACATACATACATACATACATATACACGTACACACATATATATGTATACATACATACACACACACATGCACACACACATATATATATATATACACATATAAACACATACACATACACACACACACATACATACATATATATATACATATGTATATATGTATATATGTATATATGTGTGTGTATATGTATATGCAGCACGTGTCTCTACTCTTGTGCACTGGGAGAAACTAAAAACTGTACTTTTATTCAGTAATTTCTAGAAAGATAGTTAATTAAAGTACGTTTCTCCAATTCTGTCAACACGTTAAGGCCACTAAGATCTGTTTTATTCTTTTGTACTTTTATTTGCTACTGATGAAGACATTATCCTCAATGTGGCCATCTTTTTATGTAATTGCTTGTAAAATTAGAGAGAAGATAACAGCTACATAAAATGCCATAATTTGGTGCCATGCTAGTGAACTATATTTAAAGTGATTTTAATAAGAGTGCATTAATTACTAGTAGGAATTTTAATTTTGTTTGTAAACAATTTGCATGGCTGGCCTCTGGTTGTAATAAAGATGAGTTTGATTTTTTTTTGGTCAGGTGTATTACAGAAAAGGACTACCTTTTGGTCCACAACTCTTTCGGCACTAATTGTAATATTTGAACCAGACGGGTGGGATCATATTTAGCAAGGCAATCTCTGATACACCCTAGCATGATGCCATACAGTGTTCTAAATAGATAACAAACCCATTTTTCAGGCTTGGAAGCCATCTTTTACAGTGGGCCTCAAGCCTGCCACATATTCCATTCTACTGTTTTGAAATTGGGAGGGGGGGATTGTGTAAAGCATGGGAGCTTTTTAGTCAAAATAACATTACTTCTCAGAAGGTCATTTTGCCTTGGCACCTGGAGGGGCTTCACTGGGAGGAAACTTTCTTTTGGACAGTGACTGATTGGACCATTTGATGGGCATGTGGGTGCTGGAGCAGGGTCTTAAACTTTCAACTGGTTGGGGAAAACCTGGAAGCTTTCAGATTCAGGTTTTCCCAGACGTGCCAAGATGACTCTTCTAATAAATTGGAACTTTGAGGAATCTCTAGCCTCTTATTTTATTGAGGATGCTATTTGGAACTCTGACATTAACCTGAATCTGGCCAAAGCCCTTGGAATTTGAATTGATAACTAATGCTACAACCTCAGGATGAACATAATTTTGTAATAGCAACCCCAGTTAGCAGTCTGACCACCATATTTGTAGCAACTGCATTTTCTGAATCAGTCCTGTATAGAGTGGGGCACTAATTCAATTATATTATCGTGAGGGCATGAATCAGTAAAAATGCTTCCTAGTTTAAATACAGCCATAACGGATATACCTGTTCGACCAAAATTTGCCTTGGCCATTCCTCCCAAAAGCTAGAGCTGCAAATGTAGGATACCAACTCTTTTAGAGAGAGAAGTCTTCCCTTCTAGGTCTCAGTGAAGATCATCTACCGGAGTGGCCAATGAAGTTTCTGTTCCAGGACTGGGCCAAAATCCCAACCACATTAAATACATGTCTGCAAGGGTAACCCACAAAATCATCTAGAAGGCCTAATGTCTCCTTATCCCATCTATCCTTCTTCACTGAGTTTGGGCCACTTTGAACAGTGGGACTTGCAGGAAATCCATAAAGACATTACATGTTTAGAAGAACAGGCAATTCTCTAAGCATATAGCAGAGAGCCGAGGTGGCACAGTGATTAAATGCAGCACTGCAGGCTACTTCAGCTGACTGCAGTTCTGCAGTTTGGCTGTTCAAATCTCACCGGCTCAAGGTTGACTCAGCTTTCCATCCTTCCGAGGTGGGTGAAATGAGGACCCAGACTGTGGGGGCAATATGCTGATTCTGTAAACCGCTTAGAGAGGGCTGAAAGCCCTATGAAGTGGTATATAAGTCTAACTGCTATTGCTATTGCTCATTCATAATTCTTTTGATCACAATTGTTCCAACAATCTTCTCAATTTCATTCGTCCCATTACTTCTAGGGAAACAAAACATTGCCTGGTATCAGTGATCAGAATAAGGTCTCACAATCAAGTGTTTGGGTAGTCTGTTCCAAAGATGAACCAGATATGACATGAAAATGCCTACCAAATTGTTAAGAAATACCTAAGCATGCCTTGGAAGCCCACAAAAATTATGCACACCTGCAAAAGGGTGTGTGTGTAGTTCTGTTACTGTATGATATTTTAATGCCAAACAACATTACTTAACATTTGCAAAAATAAAAGGTGTGCATCTTAATAAATCTATTATTGCTATAAGCAGCTTAGTAAAAGTTTAGTTAAATGAAGCCACATTGAGACACTTTTATTAATTACAAATCCTACTAGAGGATCAGAGTTACATGTAAGGTGACATTAAATTGCTTTAAAGAGAGGCACTCTCTTCAGTACAGTACAGAAGGACACTGTACTGAAAACGTCACAGATCCATCTGCTTGTAATTCTGACTTTGACTTACTCAGATTTTACAGTATATACGCAAACACATGGTAATCTCCTTCTCTCCCTCTTGCTGTGTAGTCACATTTTTTAATTCTGAGATTCAAACATGATGAGAAATTCTCCTTGGCATGATTTAAGTTTATAATTCACAAGGCAATGGAATCAATTTAACAATAAATTAGTGTGCAAAACTTTAGAATTATGGGCCTACAATTTCTAGCAGTATCCAAGGGGCAAAAGAATATTACTCTCCTTTGAGCAGTCTCAATGAACTGAAATGTATTTCTAAGCTTTCATTGCCAGCAACTTTCTAAAAGTTGGCTTTGCTTGCAGAATTACCTTCCTCCCTCTGAAACCCACTGAATTCCAAGTTAGTCAGATCAGAGGGTAAAGCAAATGTCTTCTTTATCTAAGCATTGACATTAAAATATCATGTCAAAAAGTCATTTCCAGCATCAAGTGTAAATGAGCAGACTTCAACTAATAGGTAAAACTTGAATGCTTCAATCTATTTTAGTTCAGAATTCCCCTCTTCAAATACATGGGTCTGTTATTGAGTTTGTTTTACTATTTCATTACTTAAACCCAAACACAGCATTCTCTAGCTAGCCTCTTTTCCCTCCCATACTGTACTTCAAGAACTTTTGGTGAGATGGAGCTATCCCAGAATGTCAAACTGCTATTATTAACTAGACTATAGAACTTCTGAAAGATTGAGGGCTAAAGAAGAAGGGGATGACAGAGAATGAAGTGGCTGGATGGAGCCACCAAAGCAGTAGGCATGAACTTAAATGGACCCCAGAGGATGGTAGAGGACAGGAAGGCCTGGGGGAATGTTGTCCATGGGGTTGTGATGGGTTGGACATGACTTCACAACTAACAACAACAACAGAACTTCTGGAATAAAATATTAAAGGTTATGATATGGTTAAAGGTTATGCAGGAGAGCATCCTATATAGTAGGACATCCGTTCATCTGATGGAAGTGCTGAGTAGAGAAAGTCTGAAGAAAACAAAGGTGATTTGAAAAGAACATATCATTAGTTTTATACATTAGTTTTATACATGAAGTAGCAGGTTGAATGGCATGCAACAGTGACTCTCAAGACTTCAACTTCTCATCCGACTATGTTATGCAAGTCTCTAGAACCAATAAGTCTGTTAGCAGGAAATAACTGACAGCTTACAGGCTTATCATAGGTCCTAATCCCCTTTCATAAGTGACATGGCATCATCATAAGAGGACAATACTTATAATCAAAAGCATGCAATATTCTGTTTTTTTAAAAAATTAAAATCATCTCCTAATTTCTCTTGTCCTTTTACTGAAAATAGCTCTCTAAAATTTCTTTTGCAGTACAAAAATAAGATAGAAATAAAAAATGAAAACATGTCAAAGGAGAAACTACTTGTTGCACTTCATTAACGGCACTGGAAAATGTCCCATCTAAATTAGATTGTTTTCTTTGTTAATCTTTTTGCACATACTATTCACCTTTGACCCTGACTCATAGAGTTTATACAATCACACCTATTGTTTATTTTGATATAGAAGAAGTTACTTCCAATTATACCCAAGACAATAAAAGTGTTAGATTTCACTTCATTAAAATTTCAGACATGGTCTAGGTTTAAAGAGAAAGAGAAAAGAAAAAGATCTACATTAATTATTAATATTTATTTTTAATCAAGGAAGTGAAAAACTAACAATGACTAAAAAGTGGCATAATAATACAAGAAATAATTTTGTTTTTGAATGATGGAGCTTTATTGCTAATGAATGATCCAGCTGGAAAGATGCTTGTCTCCTTAACCACTGTATCATTATTGAAAAAAGTCAAAAGTGAATTATTATTATTATTATTATTATTATTATTATTATTATTATTATTATTATTAGAATGAGAAATTCTGGTTTAAATTTCACATCAGTGATAAATTCATAAACTAGATCTATTTTAGGCAAATATTATTCCTGCTTTAGCTCCCAGCCCACAGCATGAGGGGGATAGTGCTGCTAGAATGAATCCCTTGCAATTGTTAATAAAGATAATCTTCAATTTATGACCACAATCCAGCCCAAAATTTCAGTTGTTAAGTGAAACAGTTGTTTAATCAGTTTTATCTTATTTTACAACCTTTCTTGCCACAGTTGTTAAGTGGCTTGTCAGATGGTCTCAAAACGTGATCACATGACCGTATGATCCGGCAAACATTCTAAATATGAGTCAGTTGCCAATTGTCTGAATTTTATCTTGTGACCATGGGGATATTGCAGTGGTCATATGTGTGAAAAACGGATATAAATCACTTTTTTCAGTGCTGTTCCAACTTTGAACTGTCACTAAATCAATTATTGCAAGTCAAGGATTACCTGTATTGTAATAATCCATTGTGTGGGGGGGATTTGAAATCATGGCTCAAATCTATAAGAAGTTGTTCAATCCTCTCTTTAGAACAGGTTCAGACCAGGATGGTCCATCTTCCATCAGAGATTTCCATACTGAACTGTGGATACCGATATGGACAGCAGTTCCTATATACAAAACTATCTACTGAACTAGCTGAATTGGATCAGTTTTCTATATATAGTATGTATTAGAGAGCCCATTAATTATTTTTTCTTTGAAATCAGCAAATCGATGGACTTTCCTGTTCCTCCTTCAGATCATATTCCTCCCCTCCATCTGCTGTTAGTTGCTGCTGGGTTTTTTTTAATTGCTGTCCTAAACTAAAAATGATGTTAATGTAGTTCTATTAATTTTACAAAAGTTATTAATTTCATGAATCTTAGAGCAATAAAAATATTGAGAAAGTATCACTAAGTAGACTTCATTAGAACAAAGCCAGAATTATTCTGAATAAGTTTGATGACCAAGCTAAATTTCTTTCTACTTTACGAAGCATCTCTTTGCCAATTTCATGTCATTGTACTTAATTTACACCTTCAAGGTGAATGCAGAAATCTGAGTCTTTCTCCTTTGGCACAGGAACCTACATATTCAACCAAGAATTTCCTTCCATTTGCTCATATTTATATTTCAATTGACTATATTTTAAAAATATTATCTGTTATAAAAAAAATCATACATGAAACCAATCCATCTTATGTGATTGTGTTATTTATGCTTGTTTCAATTTGCTGTTTTTTTTATATGATTCAGGTTCAGCCAGAATGGAGAAACAAAATAAACTGTACCTTTTACGCAATATTAGATTTTTATTTGGACTATGGACATAGCAATACCAATAGCAGTTAGACTTATATACCGCTTCATAGGGATTTCAGCCCTCTCTAAGCGGTTTACAGAGTCAGCATATTGCCTCCACAGTCTGGGTCCTCATTTTACCCACCTCAGAAGGATGGAAGGCTGAGTCAACCCTGAGCTGATGAGATTTGAACCGCCGAACTGCAGATAACAGTCAGCTGAAGTGGCTGCAGTACAGCACTCTAACCACTGTGCCACCTCGACATATTTAAACATGAATCCATGTAAACATCCTTTCTATTTTATGAAGCTCTAAGTATTATAAAATCTGTTTTTAAAATAAAATGATTTATAAATCTATATTCAGTGTCATCCTCAGAAAGTTTAATTAGAATTAACACCCTTAGTATGCAAAGGATTTCAGATGTCAGGATTTTCTGGAAAAAGGTATATTGACTCCCTTACCCTATTCTAATAATTATAAACATTCCTGTTTAAATACATTTTCCTCAGCCTGGTATATGGTATGAAGAAATGGGAATCCCACAAAATATGTATTAACAGTTAAGAAATAATCAGTCAGCATAAAGTGTGTTATGTTCTTTCCCCTTATTACACTGCATACTGTGCTACCAACAACATATGCTGACACTCCATAAGGTTTTCACTTCCACCTCCAACAGATACCAAAAAGCAATATGTTTCTTCAATCCAGCCTCACTGGTTGCCGGAGATACACTTATAGCAGCAGCAAAATTGGTTTATGCATATGCCTTGCATTCTGTAAATTGACGAAAATATGTTGCATTTATGTAACTGGACTGCTCTTAAAGTCAGTCGCTAATGTGAAGGTCTAATACAATTCAGATATTCAGACCAATGTTGAGAAGAATTATATGTGGACCTTTGGGGATTTACTTTAAACGTATGCAGTCTACAGTAAGCATCAACAGAAATATTTTTTTAACATACCCTAGAATAAACATGTTTTTTAAAATGATTTCAAGGAAAACTTTCCTTGTGATTTCTAGAAATCATTTTTAATCCTTGGAGGATTTAAAGCAGAGATGGAGAACATGGGCCTTACACATGTCACTGACATGTGTTGATTAAAGCTGTTGGACACTGGAGTTCAGTACTATCTGGGAGGCCATAAGATTCCCCAACTCCAACAATCTTCAGACCAAAGGGTACAACTAAGTAAAACAATATTGGACAAAAGCATAAAGATTTGATTATCTGGTGAGTTCAGCTCTAGTGAAGGAAACAACACCATGTTTCATAAGCAACTCACCCACTTAAACCATTAAAGACAACAAACTGGAAATATAGTTGGCTAATAGTCAACTTCTTATTCTCGAGGGTCGTTATATTCTCTACATAATAGTCCAAAAGCTGCTGTTGTAATTGTCACATCCTGATCTTTTGAAATCAGTGCTTCTCAATGACAGCCAGATTTTACAAGCAAGTTAATATCTATGAATGACTGCACTTGAAGAGACACGTTTGTTGTCAAGAGATAGGTTGCATCTGTGCAACAATATGTATAAACAATAAGCACAGAGGTGCACTGTTTTTCTTACACATGCAAGAATGACTTTAATATACATATTAAATACAACATGACTGCATAAAACCTGGAATAACTATTGCAAAACTGGACTTTAAGAACTTTCAAGACATTCTTGAAAGGTTGTGCAGTGGTTAGACTGCAGTACTGTGAGCTACTTCTGCTGCCTGCCAGCTGCCTATAATTTGGCAGTTCAAATCTCACCAGGCTCAAGGTTGACTCAGCCCTCCATCCTTCCAAGGTGGGTAAAATGAGGACCCAAATTATTGGGGGCAATATGCTGACTCTGTAAACTGCTTAGAGTAGGCTGTAAAGCACTGTGAAGTGGTATATAAGTCTAAGTGCTATTGCTATTCTTGTACCTACCCTCAAATCTTTTAAGAAATATTTTAGGTGAGTATTGGCAAATTATGGAAGGTACAAGAAATTTTAAATACTACCATCATTCTAGTTCATTGAATCTAAAAAAAAAAAAGTCTTAAAGCTGTAAAACAATCCTAACTTAAATTTCCAGGGAATTAATTAATTGCTCTCAGAATGTTTTCCTTATAAAAAGACATTATTCTGTAAAAAAAAGAAAAAGAAGAAGAAGAAGCCCTGGTCCTGAATACAAAAATGTCTAACTTCAAAACTTAGTAATTTCAATTAGCAGGAAAAACAGGAAATGGGAAAATCTGAGATTGTTAGCCCAGATTTGATGTTTCTACTCTATTAATAGACAGCTACAAGATATGTAGAGTATGGCCAGGAAGAGTTTTAAAACTTTAAAAGTTCAGTTACTCTGACTCTGCTCTCTTCACAAATTATATTTCATGCCATACATTTTTTCTATTTTATAAATCACCCTTATGTTTTGGAAGATTATATAAAATAGGATCCCTTGACACATTTCTAGCTATTATTTTATTCTTAGGGAATATGGTTGGTTGCGCAATCAGCCAAATGTTTAGTCTGGATTTGGCATTTTTATCCACCTTTTGAATCTTTCCCAAAAATCTCAGATAGGCAGATGTTGATGCTTGATGGTGTTACAGGTATTGCCGCAGTATGTAAGCTCTTCCAAATAAAGCTGTCCTTTGTGATAATTTTCACTATTTCCCCCCCATTTGATGATGAGCGTGGCACATTTGTCCAGTCAAAACTCCATTGCAATATCTTGGCTGTATATGTAGACAGTGTCAATAATGACACAGTAAATAGCAATGTTACTTCTGCCGAAAGAGCAGAACTGATTCATTTCTACAGAGGGATTACAGAGTGTCATCTGCACCTCTATAACTGTCTGGTATGGCTCTGCAGCCAAACAAGACAGACACAGACTCCAATGGATAATTAGAACTGCAGAAAACACAATTGCTACCAACCTGCCTTCCATTGAGGACTTGTATACTGCACAAATCAAAAAGACATTGTGAAAATATCTACAGACCCCTCACATCCTGGACATAAATTGTTTCAACTTCTACCCTCAAAACAACACTATAGGGCACTGCATACCAGAAAAACTATATACAAGGACATCTTTTTCCCAAATGCCATCACTCTGCTAAACAACTAATTCCCACGACACTGTCAAATTATTTAGTAAGACTATATTACTATTATTCTTCTCATCCTTCCTAGTATCTATCTCTTCCCACTTATGACTATAACCATGTTACTTGTATCTTTAAAATTTATGTTGTTTTATTTGTTTCCTAGTACAATTTGATTTCTTATTAGTAACCTATGACTATCACTATGTGTTGTATCTCATGATTCTTGATGAATGCATTTTATTCTTCTTTATGTACATTGAGAGCATATGCACCAAAGACAAATTCCTTGGGTGTCCAACCACCACTTGGTCAATAAAAAATTCTATTCTATTCATTCCTTCTTCTTTCCTGCTAAGTTAAATAAATACAGAACTCTAGTCTCATAACAGAAAACTATCTACATCCAAAGTTTGCATACAATATCCTTTAATATCATACTCCTTTAGACTACAAACCTATCCCTACTTATCAAGAAGTCTCATTGAAATCAATATTTACTTCTGAGTAAACATATATAATACAGAGTTGTTAGAAATTTGACTTCTTTCATCTTATTCTTTTTTCTAAGTATTTTCTTTCAGCTCAATTGCTTTTTTTAGTGCAGATTTTTATTTAGCCTCAAATGTCTTTCATATTAATCTTATAAGTATTATCTCTTACACAACCAGCTTCTTTGTTCCCTGCCTTGCAACCACTTGATACAAACATGTCTATTTCTTATGAGAGTTGAAATTCTTGTGTTATTCACGTTATGGTTTTTAAAAATAGTTATGTCTATGTTTGCACATTTTGCTTTACCCTTTGGATCTAATGCTCTGCTACTATATTTTCAGGACTTACCCATCGGTTCCAGGATCATCTGCCTTTCTATCTATCTATAGGATTGGGAGGAAAGATACTATAGGATACTTGAACATTACTTTTTTTAAAAAAAAAAAATCTAGAATCATTTGGCCATTCAAACACATTCCTTTACATCTCTTACTCTGAAGAACCGCAACATACATAACAACATTGCTTAAAAGAAGAAAAAGTGAGCTGAAAAGCAGGGGATAAGCTGCTCAGCAGTGGCCCCTTTTGGTCAAGGAAATAAATTACACAAATACAAGACAGGGGAAAGGAAAGGAGGGGGGGGAGAGAGAAAAAAACTTTCACTTAAAATTACTGAAAGTCCTTTCCTTACCTTTCAAACTATTCTTTAAAACATTAACCTAACACTAGCGCTTCCAATATTGATGTTTTCTAGCAATGTATTGATTTGTGATGCTGACCAGAAAAATATTGTGATGCTGACAGTTTAGAATTGATTATATTGTACAGGTGCCATGAAGCATTTCTGCTTGAGTAAGTCACTTGCACAATGTATGCACAGTGGAATGTAATTCCTTAATCCCTTCAGGTAAAATCTAAGTTCCAAATTCATTAGTAATGGAAGTTACGTCATAGACTCTGAAAAAAATGGCTAATTGTCTAAATAATCCATGTCTCACAAAAGTGTTTCCTAAAACTGTCTTTGAGTTTTTAATGCTGGTTATCAGTCTATTTTAGGGGTACAATTTCAAATCATAGTCTTCATTTTCGACTGCAACTGGAGCCAAAGAAACATCTTGGATGTGGTTACTGGGACTCGAGCTTGATTCAAAGATTGATTCAATTTTACCTTTAAACAATGCTTTATTTTTTTAAAAAAATAATAGTGCTCTATATTGATCAGAGCACATATTAAAATCTGTAATTATTTGTAATAAAAGTTTTTGTAAACAAACCCCTTAGTAGAAGGACTGTCTCAAGAGATTCTTTTTCCTTCCTCACATGAAATGAAAAGTATCTTCTAAAATGAAGTCTCATGGACTATGAATCATCTAAAACAACAAAGAAAGCTTTTATCTTATTTTAATTTGCAAATTTAGGCATATATTTTTTAAAAAATAAATAAATTATATCTCATGTTTTCATTTATTGGGCAGGTTTTCTACTTTTTATTTTGGTTTAATTTTTTTAAGCCAAACTTGTTCCACTATATAAAATAGAAGAAAGAATGTGTTATCAAAGTTACATAGTTTATATATTTCTTCTCACTGAAAATCCTTCATACTTTATAAGGTTTTCTGCATTCCATAACTTTAACCACTTTCAAGCTTTGTGAAATAAAATTACAGTTGTTCTCTGTTACTTTTTGAGAATATTAGATTATATTAATTCACTACTGTTACCTTTCAAAAAGTTTGCTATATCATATTCAATAAACTTTTAAGGCTTTTAAATCCAACACAAAGTCAAATGTAGGCGTTAACCTAGATACATTCAGAAAAATAATATTCTTGGATTCAATTACTGATTTCATTTCTAAAGATATGCTAAATATATTTAAAACATAAAATTGCTCCCAGTTATGCCCAAAGCAAGCCCAAAGCAAATGAATATTGAAGTTTCATTAGCTTTGCAGAAGAAAATAGATGTGTTTAGAATGTGATCTATGTGACATTGTACAGATTTCAAAAGAATTCAAATATAACTTTTAGAATAGCATCCACCCACGTCAGCTTAATGACATAAACCTCCACTATTGTATGAAATATAATTTGCATATAAATTAATGATAATAATAGTCACAATAGTTCACCCTCTATTTATCAATAGATACCTGGAGTTTGAGTTCATCTTAACCTTGGAACATTTACTAGGAAATACTTACCACTGATTTTATAGGGGCCTCCTATTTAACCATTATGTGTATGATAATAGCCATCATAAAGAGATGGAGTTGCATTAATTGTACAAATCATATACTTTCATAATGAATGAATGAGATACTAAAGATGGTCAAGTTTGGCATAGTCTAAATGAAATTAGGTAGAGTATTACAAAATGCAGCAGAATATAAATACTGGATCATTCCTGCCATTGCTTCCCTTAAGAGTTAATGCTCATTTTGGCATATTTTGTACCATTTAGTTTTAATTAATTAATACATATGTGCATGCATACACATACACACAGTCCTCCTGACAGATTTCATTTCTGCCCTTTTGATAACACGAGTGAAAGATAATTTAAAGTAGATAACATCGCTGGAAAGAATTTGAAATATCTAGGGTGCCAAAAACCATACACGTCATTCAGACACACACAAAACTTTTAAATATTTTTCACAAATATTTAGAATTTACCACAAGCTTTCTTAATCATTGTATTTATATGGTAAATGCTAGTAAATCTTATAGAAATCTTCCTGTAAGTGAGATATGCATTGCATTTCCGTATAGTTTGTTCTTATAGAAACTTTCAGAATGAAAAAGTGATGAGAAAGCAAAATTGTTCTACCTTACTTTCAAATCTGTACCAGCATTATGGAAGTTCTAATATATATAGAAGTTCCATAATGCTTCCTCTGGCCAGCAATGGGCCAGCAATGGGTCTCTGGGTTTTTATGCAGATGATGGAACTGGGTTCCTTTCAAAGGCAAAACTTGTGTTTAATTACTGAGTTTTATCTGTCCCCTCTGAAGCCCACAACTTAATGCCTATATCTGTTCTATTGAAGTTTCTCTCTAAGTGTTTTACTGGGGGGGGACGGACAAAAAGATTTGAGAATTTATTTCCCTAATTACAATTGTTCTAGACACTTCAAAGAACTTGGTTGGCAACATGAATACATCCCCAGCCCCCCCCCCCCACACCCCATTTAAATTGGGTTCTCTTCCCTCCATTCTGATTTCAGGCCATCTCAGGAGAGTGAGACCAATAGTCTTATTACATTACATGCACTCAGAAGTCCCACCATAGTTTATAGAGAATGACTCCCTGATAAGAGGATGTGGAAGCAGTGTCCTAAAAGCACTTTAACAAACATCGAAATAATTCCCTTGTGAGAAAATACAGAAGCAGTTTTAAATCTTCCAATTCTGACCAACCATGGGAGAGGGAGAATGTTTTGAACTTCCACCCATCATAATTCTTGAATTGTGGCCAAAAACTCATTATTTTCCTTTATTCTCTGAATACCTTGACCCCTTAAATTCAAACTGGACGGTGTTGATGTTCACCAAAGTAAACCCAGAATGCCAGGTCTTCACCAGAGAGCTTCACTCCAGCTTGTTCAGCACGCTACCTTTCAGGAGTAAGGAGGGTACGAATGGACTAAGTGTTTCTTTCAACGCCATTTAAGAGTTCACTGGATTATCCTACACTTACCCCCCAAATCAAAGTGCCATCTAGAAAGAATGTATAGAAACAGAAATAATCCGAGAGGAAAACCCGTGTACAAACTAACAATTTTCTTCTTCTTTTGGGGGGTTTCTGCTTTGGGGAGGAAAAAAAAGAAAAGAAATCTCCAAGAAACCGACCCAGACTCTCTCTAGGAAAGCGCACCGCTCTGAACTGTCCAGCTTTCTGGAGTGCTGAATCTTGAGTACTCCAGACGAAGATGTAAAGGACGAAAGGGGGCGGCGGGGAATTTGGGGGAAGGGGGGAGACAGAGGGGAGGGGAGAAAACAAACACCTTACCAGAGTTTTGTTGCCGTTTTTGCTGAGGGGACCTCGGAAAACTCCCTTGATGTTGCGAAAGTGCCCATTGCTGAGATGCGCGGAGCTGATGACAATGTAATAACACTCCATGGAGCAGCGGCCTCGCGGGCTGCCGCCGTTTCCATACACCCCGAAGGCGCCAGACCAGGCACAGGCTGCAAGGCGCCCGGGGTGAGATAGATGATTGGACTTGGCCGGCTTGGCTGAGACCAGGAAGCGGCGAAGGAGCTGGTTGATCCGGGGAATAACCAAGCTATACACGGAGGCATGTACTGCTCTCCCTCCGGCTGTTGTCTCCAAGTAAAAGCGGCGGTAATAGCAGAGGCAGCAATCTAACTCTCCCTTCCTTTCTCTCTCTTTCTCTCTCAAGGCGGGGAGCCGGATCAAGAGGCCGGGCAAGCTTAGCTACAGCAGGAGCCGGCGGGCATTCATCACAGTCTCTTTCCAGTCAGCGCAGAGCAGGCAGCAGCCAAAGGAAGAAGAGGGGAGGCGGCGGCGGCGGCAGCGGCATTAGCAGCATCTTTCCCTGGCTTCGCTGAAGGAGTCTGAGCTGCTGCCTCTCGCAGGCATGGCGCTATTATAGCGCACAGCCTTGCCGCTCCATTGCACTGAGCCAATGGCAGGGAGCCACTAGGCTGAGCTGGGAGCTGTCAGGAAAGTGCATCTGTCACACGCTGCCGTCTCCTCCCCCCTTTTCAGGAAAACACACACACACACACACACACACACACACACACACACACACACACACTTCTCAAGCGCTCCGCGGGAAAGAGCAATCAGGGCGGGAAACCGAGAGGGGGACCCCCCCACCATCCCTATCCTAGCAGGGGCTGCCGCCGTTGGCCAGGTATAAAAGGGAACGTGGCGTTCGGCTCCCCTCCCCCCAGAAGAGAAGGGAAAGGCAACCGTTTGTCTTTGGCTGGCTGGCGGAGGGAAGACCTTTCCCTCCGCGGCGGCGAATTCCCCCTTTTTTTTCCCCAGCGAAGTGACATTCGCAAGCTGCTCCCTTCCCTTTGGAAGGGGAAGCGGGCAGCTCTGCTGCCAGCTCCTCGCTCGGGGGAAAAGCCGCACCGGGTCCCTTTTTTGAGAGATTGTGAAGGAATTTTTTTTTTTTTAATTTTTGCACAAGGAGGCAGCTGCCCAGATGGAGATATGAGGAAGAGGGATTTAAAAAAAAAAATCCCCGAAAGCAACATGGAGCCTCCCCGTACGGAGGCCGTCTACCTGAGAACCGAACGCCGAGGGAGTCACAGTGCGTTTTGTTCTAAAAAAAAAACTGCCTGCTCGTAGAATTGCGACAAGGGCTGCCTTTTGGAGGAAGAAATAAAAGCGAAATATGCTGGCTAGCCATCTCCACCATCCCAAGACCCGGATTGACAAGCGAGAGAGCGAGAAAGAGAGAGAGAGAGATACTGTAGTGAGGCACATCTTAGGGCCACCTAATTTGAAGTAAAATACAATTGAAAAGATTGTGGTTTCTGGTTTTTTTTAAAAAAAGATTATTATTATTATTTTATTTTGGGGTCTGCTTCCCACAGAGTGTCGCTTGAGGCGCTTGACCGAGTTTGCCTCACGTCAAATCTTAACCCTGGAGAGCCAAATGTCACGGGTAGCTGAGGGCGGGGCAGTCCCAGGAAGCGCGAGATACAGTAATAGATTGGGGGGGGGGGGTATTCAATTCGCACGCGAATAGGCTTGCAGCGTAACGCTGCGCCCCATTCACTGACAGCACCACCGCGCGACTGTCACACGCCGGCTTCTTTTATAGGGTTTCCCCGCCCCGCCCTCGACTGGCTCCGCCTCTTCCTCCTCCTCCTCCTCCTCCTCCTCCTCCTCCTCCTCCTCCTCCTCCTCCTCCTCCTCCGGGTTAACCCTCAATGATCCGCTTCTCGAGTCTATAACGAGTTCTGCTCGCCGGAGCTCGCTTTGCAAAAAAAAAAAGCCTTTTCTTGCCAGCAGCGCCTCATCCGTCTTGCCGCCCCGGTTGAGCGTACTTTATTGGCATTAGCAGGCACTTAAAGGGATCGATAACAGCCGGCCGACAGCCTGGGGACCGCGCCTTCTTCAATGGATTTACGAAGAGTTTTTTCCCCCTTTCCTTTTTCTTTTCGTAATTTGAAGATGGCTTAATTGGTTAAAGCGGATGGCTACGCAGACTCTCCCCGGCGTCTTTAAAACGCGCGGGTGCAAGAGTGGTCTCTGCCTCACTTTGTACACTTTTCACACTCCGCTTTCCTTGCGTCCCTTGTGTTACACCGCTGTATGAACTCTGTGCTGATGTTTGGGAATGGATAGTGGGAGGGAAATCTTTTTTTTCGCGATTGGCGTGGAATGAAAATAAATTCGTAACGCTAAAGTGAAAATTTATAAATTAAATGTAGAACTGAAATAGATTTTAGAAGTAAATTGCTGATGGTAAGAAGTGTAATTGTAAAAGAACAAAATAGTTTACACGCAAGAATATTGTTAGCTGGTGGTGGCAAATTGTAGCAAACTTTGTTATTTAACCAAGTATGATTGAGAAAACACGGTTATCTGAGTATTGGCATCCTGAATGCTAACCGCTTACATGATTTACTGTATATTATCAGCAACTGGGTTTATATAATTCATAAATTATTATAGGGCAGAATAATGCTTGAATCCTGTTATTATTCTTTATAAGAAGAGTAGATAAACTTGTGGTTTGGAATACAATTTTTACAGTTTCTAGTCACTGAAGCCGAAGTCCATGAGAGTTATAATTCAAAACAGGTCAGAGACTCACGGTCACTATGTTTTACAATATTATTTCTGAAATAATCCATCATTTCACACAATATAGTAATAATATTCAGTATCACTTATCATTTGGATAGGAGGCTATTGTTTATATACACCAAACTGTAAGAAATCAAAAGGTCTTACTTCTAAATTGTACTGTATTTTGTACAGTTTATAGGGTAGCAATGGTATTAAAATACTGACTTTCAAATCAACAGTGACAATTAGTCACCTCTAATCCTATACTTTCATGGTGTCGTAACACATTTACAGCCTAATAAAAGAATAGATAACCCAGATTTCATCATTTTTAGATTATAACATCCACAATTGTATCATAGTTGGTGATAGTTCAGAATATCTACATCCTACCCTTACAAATGCATTTCATTAAAATGATAACAAGGATGATATGTATGGCTGAAATCAAGTGTAAACTGATCTGTGTTCATATATGAAAAAAGCTTTCATGTAATTGTATGATTAGTCTTAATGTAGTTAATCTATTTATACTTTATGATTCAGCACAATATTCTGGCTATAGCTCATTTAATAAACCATGATTACACTAAGCTTTGTAGACTCATCTACAGACATTTAAGCATTAATTCTTAATGTGAGGATTTGTGAGTGAATACCTTAACTTTGAATGGACATTTATACAGTTTAGCTATTTTCATATGAATAGATATATGTGTGTGTATGCATATGTATGTGTGTGTTGTATATGTTTATATATTCATATAAATAGGTTAAGCAAAAGTTGGATTATGAACAAACTAGATTGAGTATTGATACCTTTCAATTTCATTGTGGAGAAGATACGTAAAAATATAATGGATAACCAGGCAAAGAAACAAATGGCTCATCGAGCACATAAACCTAGAGTTCTCACTCAAGGCACAAATGACCAAGCTTAACTTGTCCTACCTCTAGCAACTCTCTAAAAAAAAAAGTCTAATTCTGGGAAAGGTGGAAGAAAAGAGAAGAAAATAACAAAGAGCAGGAAGGTGGATGGACTTGGTTACCATGCCAATTGGTGCCAGGTTTATCCTATAGATTTATTTGTGATTCCTAAACTTCTTCACCAACTTAATGGCACACGCACAATTAAAATCAATGAAATATATTTCTAATTTTTTTTTAAAAAAATAAGCTCTTAAGTTCATTATTTCTAAATTAGGCTTTGAAATGAAAAAGTAATTCCTTTGTCAGTGTGTTGGTGCTATAGAAATAAATTGTCCCTGGTCCTAAGAAGAGTGTAGGCCATCCTCCTCCTCCTTCCCAAAGTTTTATCTGAGAAGGTTGCCAGAGATGTCTCAGATAATGATTGTTACTTTTAAAAAAATGTTTTTTTCCCCTGAAGCTCATTGGGGTTGTTCGTGGGCATGGGATAGAGAAGAGAAAGTGTAGAGCATAAAGTCATATGCATAACGACTTCTTGGAGAATTCCTATTTTCATAATCTCTTCTAAACTGCATTTCTCTGATATCCACTTGGGGGAGTCTGGAAATTCTCTAAATAAGCACTATGTTTACAAAGTTTAGGTTAAAATATAAATGGCACAGCTTATTTTAAGCCATCTTTTCAGTGTGAAGAAGAAAACTACACCATTTGGGATGAAAAATGTTGTAGTTCAGCAGACCTGGAAAATGGCACACCGCAAAACGTTATTTTCAAATGATTGCCCTGGCTATTCTTCCATAGCTTTAATGGCTAGATAAATAAAAATTAAAACCTGAATCAAGGCCTGGCATTTAGAATCACCATTTTGAGGCATCAGCAAATGAAGTCGCTGGACACAAGGTACTAATTTAGTGCAGGAGAGATGAAACATATAATCTTAACTGATGGATATCACTTCTGTTAGAATTTGCTACTTCTGCTGTAACCTACTGCTTATGTGACCTGATTACAGATTACAGATTAACAGTTGGAAGGGATTTTGTAGGTCATCAAGTTCAACCTCCTGCCCAAGTAGACCCTACACCATTTCTGACAGATGGCAGTCCAGTCCCTTCTTGAAAACTTCCAGTGATGGAAGCTCCCACAACTTCTGAAGACAAACTGTTCCATTGGTTGATTGTTCTCACTGTCAGAAGATTTCTCCTTATTTCCAGGTTGAATCTCTCCTTGATCAGTTTCCATCCATTATTCCTTGTCTGGGCTTCAGGTGCCTTGGAAAATAGCTTGACCCCCTTCTCTCCGTGGCAGATCCTCAAATATTGGAATACTGTTATCATCTCTCTCCTGGTCCTTCTCTTCACTAGACTAGCCATGCCCTGCAACCATTCATCGTATATTTTAGCCTTCAGTCCCCTAATCATCTTGGTTGCTCTTCTCTGCATTCTTTCTAGAGTCTCAACATCTTTTTATAGTGTGGTGACTGGAACTGGATGCAGTACTCTAGGTGTGGTCTTACTAAGGCTTTATAGAGGGCTGTTAGTACCTCACTTGAGCTTGATTGTATCCCTCTGTTAATGCAATTTAGGATTCCATTGGCTTTTTTGGCTGCAGCCTCACACTGTTGGCTCATATTTAATTAGTTGTCCACTAAGACTCCAAGATCCCTCTCACAGTTAATGCTATTAACCCTAGTTTCACTCAGTCTATATTTGTACTTTTGGTATTTCTTGCCTAAGTGTAAGACTTTATTAAAGCCTTATATCTTAAATACAACTCATGAAAGAATGTGTTTACTTCTAATGTATTTGCACTTAGATTTGCACATTTCACAGAAATCTAGAATCAGAAGTGTCTAGAGAGGCCATCTCATTCAAGTCCATCTCAATGTAGATTATCTTTGACAGATGGCCATTCAGCTTCTGATGACTAGCAAAGCAGAATTCAATGCCTCATGCGGCAGCCTCTCCTTCATATTGGATTATGCCTTAAATTTGAAATCCCACATATTTATCTGGATGCAGAATCCCCTGGACAAACATCTAACTAATTATGCATGAAGTTACATGGTAATTTTTCTGGCTCATTTCCTAAATATCACCTAGAATCTGTTACTGTCACATGTTGCAATCCTCCAGCAGCTCAGCCAATATGGACAGGTGTAATGCAGTGGCTCAGTGTCTAAGACACTGAGTTTGTTGATCAGGTTGGCAATTCGACGGTTCAAATCCCTAGCACCGCATAATGGAGTGAGCTCCCATTACTTGTCCCAGCTTCTGCCAACTTAGCAGTTCGAAAGAATGTCAAAAATGCAAGTAGAAAAATAGGAACCACTTTGGTGGGAAGGTAACAGCATTCCATGCACCTTTGGTGTTTAGTCATGCCAGCCACATGACCACATGAGATGTCTTTGGTCAGCGCTGGCTCTTCGGTTTTGAAACAGAGATGAGCATTGCCCCCTAGAGTCAGGAAAGACTAGCACATATGTGAGAGGGGAACCTTTACCAGTTAACAAATTCTGGGAGTCACTGTTTGGCCACATCTGAAGAACCACAGGGTCCCATTGCCACATTATTAAATGTTTTGTGCTTCTGCCTGTGTACAATATACACTTATATTTGGGGAACTTGTTTTGAAAGATTTGCAGGTGTGATTAAAAATTAAGAAAGCATTAAATATATAATATTGGTCCCATCTTTAATTATTCTCAAAATGCTACATCTTTCCTTAGATTCACCATTACACCATTGGTAAATTTGTATACAGTCTTATATCTAAATTTCCACTTCAGCTTCAAAGAGTAAGGTCGATCGATGTTGGAAATGAACCTTGCAAAAGGTAAATGGCTATAAATTCCATTCTTGTGATACATTCTTCTGACCTGCTTCCTCTTCAAATATTCGGACTTCAGTTCCCGGAATCTGAGTCAGTATGGCCATGGTTAGGAAAAGACACATCTGGAAGGCATCCTGATGCTGGTTGCTGCAGAAAAAAATACTTTCCAGTCTGTTTTGCCTCTAGCTGCAAAATAAGAAAATTGCATTATTCTACAGTTAGAAAACCGAAGGTATATCGAAGACATGCTGATAGATGTCACTCCCCTGTCAAGATTTGCTATCTTTGCCATCTGTATCTGTGATAAGAGAGGCAAAAATTTATGATAGGCAGTTTCCACTTACCGGAATACACTATCTTCCTTAATACTCATTTCGACTTGGGGAGATCATTTTGACAGCTGTCACTCACTTACTCACCAAGATTTGCTATCTGTTGCAAGTTGGGAAGCTACAAATTGGAAAGGACAAGACATTGTCAGGATTTGTTCCTTTCAGTTAAAGAGCCCCTGCTTCAATCTGAAGAAGATGGTGATTTCATTACAAAACAATGATGTAAATTTGTTACACATAAACACACACAGACACACACACGTAGAGTGCATCAACTACTTATTCTCCATTGCTATTCAAAATAATAATGTCACTCTTTAGACTCATGCCCTACATCAGTATTCTGTGTATTATATATAATAACAAACCCTCCCCCAAAGCAATACTATGGCAGCATTTCATTCTTGATTCACTGAAAAACAAGACATTCCAATTTTTATATTTGCTGTTTGTGACAAATCTATACAATATTTAATTTAATATGAATAGCACCTTAAGACCTACTCAACATGCCACTGAGATTGCCAGTATATGATTGGTATTAATTCAGATTGCGGATGAAGATTTTATGTTACTAAGTAATCCTTTGTAAATAAGGAACATCACTTTCTTTTCTTGCTAATCTATTTCTTTATACATACTGGTACGTACGTACATACATACATACATACATACATACATACATACATACATACCAGTGATGGGATTCAGCCAGTTCGCACCTATTCAGGAGAACCGGTTGGTAACTTTCTAAGTAGTTCAGAGAACCGATTGTTGGAAGAAATCTCCTTTTGTTTTTTCCCACTTTGCAAGGCTAATCCTGTAAGGAAGGCAGGAAGGAAACATTCTAGTGTTGTTTCTAGCCTAATCTTTATTGCCCTGCTTACAGAAACTGCCTCTCCAGTTAACCCTTATTACATTGTAACAGCTAAGGCAAAGCGCCCATCGACCTGAGTGGCCTTGAGTGGCCATCTGGGTAGGTGGGGCATGTGACCGTGTGAGCATGGCCAACACAAGGCCACGCCCACACGGTCACATGACCACCAAGCCCCACCTACCCAGATGGTCATTAGGGCAGAGAACCGGTTGTTAAATTATTTGAATCCCACCACTGATACATACATACATACATACATACATACATAATACATACATACATACATACATACATACATACATACATACACATGTTTATAATATAACATACAAAGAGAATACAAAAGCAAATATAGGGAAGTTAGGAAAGGAAAAAGGTAAGTGAGTAGTGGAGGAAAGGAAGGGAAAAAGAAAAAAAGGCACTGACTTCCAACTCTTTTGGTGCAGTAAAATTAGGAATTACTCTCAACTTTTTACTTTTTCATAATAGTAGAAACTAACAGTTTCTGTAACAACCAATCTATCTAATCAGTAAGATCAAAGTTTCATCTTTTTCCACCTCAAGCACAAAGTCCAGAAGTGGTTTCCAAATTAAAGTAAAAGGGTTTGTGGGTTGTTTTTTTTTAAATCAGAGCAGTCAATTTAGCCATCTCTGCTAACTCAGTTTTTGCAGCCATTCATCCATTGTGGGGGTTGAGGTGACCTTCCATTTCTGTGTGTACAGTAGCCTTGCTGCCGTCAGCATATATAACATCAGAGTTCCATTTTTTCCCCCAAGTCTTGGGGAACCCAAAAGTCTTTGTTTTTTTCCTCTTTTCTTGCTAATATATTTCAAGTACCAGAACTAAAATGTAACCTACAAAGCACACTCATCCCATTGTACTACAAAACCCTGGGAGATACTGTACAACCGTATATGGGTGGATGGATGGATGAACACAATTTTATATTGTCTCCAAAATGATTTTTCCTTCCAGAAACCATGAGAGATGAGGTTCATCTCTAGTGATCTGGCAACTATGGGTTTGAATAAGAAGAGACTTAGAGGACATTGTCAAGCTAAAACAACAAATAAATCTCCAAGCCCCAATGGTATCCAATCAAGAGTTTTAAGGACTCAAATGTGATTTTGAAGATGTTCAAATGAAATCATAACAAATGTTCCAGGATCATCTAGAGGCCCAAAGAACTGAAAACTGATGACTGCTGTAATATTAATGTTTATAAAAAGAAAACCCTTGAAATTATTTTAATGCCACTTCTGAATAAATTGGCAAAAACATATACATTGTATTAAGCTAACATTTTCCAATGAGCTAGCTTTCTGGATTGAAACATCATAGTAATCAACCAACAATGATGTACAATAGGAGTGCCAAACTCTATTTCTTTGAGGGCCACATCAGAGTTGTGTTTGACCTCAGAGGCCAGAGTGGGCATGGCCAGGATGGGTGCGGCCATCTCGACCATTCATGTCAGGGGCACCTGTAGGAGCACAGCATTCTGCCAGCAAAAAACGGGATCCCAAGCTTCGTTTTTAGCTGTGATGGCTTCCTGCAACCCTTTGCCAGTGAAAACGGAGCTCGAGAGGTCCATTCATGGCCTTCACGAGCTCTGCTTTTGCTGACAGAGGCACCACAGGCTGGTCCTTTGCTGTTTCCAGGGTGGCCCCATGGGCCAGATCTAAGCACCCCATGGGCTGGATCGGGTCCCCAGGCCTTCAGTTTGACCCCCCTGATCTACAAATTACAATTCATTTCATACATTGTGTGATGCCAAAAATAAATGCACCTTGGTACTCCCTAGCAAAATATATGAAGCTGGCTAATGAATGGAAAACAAAATATATCTAATACACATTCTTAATACCCTGTTTTCCTGAAAGTAAGACCTTCCCAGATAATAAGCCCAATCGGGCTTTTGAGTGCATGTGCTAAAATAAGCCCTCCCTCAAAAATAAGGCCTCCCCCAAAATATTGCAACACTGCAGCATCCATGAGGTGACCACACTCACCACTTGCACTTCAAAAATAATAAGACCTCCCCAAAAATAAGGCCAAGTGCTTATTTTTTGGGGGGGTCAAAAGAAAATAAGACCCTTAATAAGTCTTATTTTGGTGGAAACACAGTATATTCAAGTAATTGCAACAGGAAAACTTACGTAGTGGGTTATGTCACTATATCTCTTCAGTAGAATACTTTATAGATACTTACCTATGTAAAATGTCTACTTTATAAAAAAACAAAACAAAACAAAACAAACGATCTTGATAAGTTGGAGAAGCGCTAAAGATGACTGAATGTAATTCATAAAAAGAAAGGCAATGTTTTTTCATGGGGGAAGGAATTAAACTCACTGTGTAGTAGTAAGTGTGAAGCTGTAGTCAGCGACAAGTTGAATATGAATCACTAGTATGACATTGACGACTAAAATGGCAAAAGCAAATTTAAGCTGCCTCAGACTGAAGCTATAGGAAGCTATAGTTAGCACTGTTTAGACCAGTGATGGCGAACCTATGACACGCGTGTCAGTGCTGACACGCGTAGCCATTTGGGGTGACACGCACAGGATTTCATGCGATTCATCCTCGGCTCCTGCACAGCTGCCGAGGATGAAAGAATCTGTGCTGGAGGAACGGGGGGGGGGGGGCGGGATGTGTGATCTCCCCCGCCCACACTCACTTACTGTATCGCCGCCGCCCCTTTCTGAGCGCAGGGGTTGCTGGTAAGGCGTGCGTGCTGTGCGCACACACGTCATCAGCGCGGCGAGGGAGGACCCGCAGGAGAGGAGCGCGGGAACAGTGTGCGCCTCTCTCCAGTCAGGCCGGCACAGAGAGTCTTCTCATGGGACTGTCGGTTACGACCGCACCACAGCAGGGAACAGCGGAGTGCCAATGGGAACTGTGAGCGCCATTAGCAGCAACTATTGGGGTGCCATGGACTTGTAATTGCCCACAATAACTGAGATAAGTGAGGGGGAGGTTGTGTTAGCTTGTTAGGCTAGTTAACCCCTAATTGGCTATCTATAATTCTATCTGCTGTCACTGGCCCACTGATGGAGCACCCAAAAAATAAAAAACAAAGGTTAAGTAAAGGGAGTGGTAGTGGCAGTGGCCGACCCTTTCAAGAGACATGGAGCGAGATGTATGGCATTATAGAAAAAAATGGCAGATCATTTTGCGTTCTATGTACTGAAACGGTAGTAAGCAGAACGTGGAATATAAATAGACATTTTGAAACTAATCATTCCCAGCTCTTGGAAAAAAGTGAGGATGAAAGGAGGGAATACATTTCCAGGAAGCTACACCTTTATAAGAGCCAATCTAACTCCATCCTTAAATTTATGAAAGGCTCTACAAATTTAAACTCTGCAAGTTTGAGCATTGCTCACTCCATAGCTCAGCATGCAAAAGCGCTTAACAAAGAAGTTACTAAGCAGGTATGTTAAATAATTTGTTTTTGGTTTATTAAATACAATTATATATTGCAATTATACATTTTTGTAGTTTAAACTATAAATGGCGCAAAATTATGTTTTTGTCGAAATGACACACAACGCGAGTTATGCTCGATTTTTTGCCGATTTTTGACACCCCACGCCAAAAAGGTTGCCCATCACTGGTTTAGACTATACCCTGAGTATATTCTAAACAGTTCTGGAATCCTATCTTAAAGGAGAATATTTGTAACTGCAGGTTGAAATGAGGGGTCCTTAGTGCTCTCTGAGCTTGGTTGTTTTCTTGCAGATGTTTTATTACACAAACTGGGTAACATCATCAGACACTAAGGACCCTCCATCCTATGTTAAGGAAAAAGAAACAGTCTTCAAAAGAGGCAATCAGGGAAGTGGCTATGGATAGGTGGGATAAGATGGCATTTGTCAAGACCTCAAAGGAAAGCCATATATAAGAAGGCAAAGATCTTTCTCTATTATAAGATGGGCTGCAGTGCAGAACATGTTTTTAGCATCTAACATCTGTGATCTGTGCAGGGAAAGAGTCTGTGTCTATATTATAGAATCCTCAGTAAATATCACTTTTAACTTTCATTTATAATAATTTTATTGATGTTCAAAATAGACACATAAAACCCTAATTCAAACTTAGAAAAATATAAAAAAGTAAAAGTAAAAAGGGGATGTATGTATCTCCCGCGTAGAATTGGAGATGTCTTGGCGACATTTCGACGAAGTCTCATTCGTCATCTTCAGGCTGCTTCAGACTACTTCAGGTTTGGTGTTTCCAGGAGTAGTGTGAGATCTCGACCTCACCAAGAAACGTCGCCAAGACATCTCCAATCCTACGCGGGAGAAAACCCCAACAACTAGAGACCTACATATATATATATATATATATATATATATATATATATATATATATATATATATATATATATATATATATATATATATATATATATATATATATATATATATATATATATATATATATATATATATATATATATATATATATATATATATATATATATATATATATATATATATAGTGTCACAACCCCTGGTATGCCCAAATATGGGAGGGAACATACTGCTTTTCCTTTTCACCCTAGGAGACATACACTAGACTAGTATAGATCTATTTCAAGCTGGGATTATAACCTGTGCTGTATTACATTTTAGGCAGTTTTGTTAACCACTAAGCCACAAGGCTCTCCTCCTTTATCCGCTGAGCCAGGGAAATAGGTATGTATTTAGTGTCACAACCCCTGGTATGCCCAAATATGGGAGGAATCCTACTACTTCCTATCTTCTGTCTATCGGCTCATCACAAGAGACCATCCAGACAGAAACCCAATATTTTTACTGTTGCCTTTGTTACATTTGTGTTGTATTTGTGCTGATAAATAAATAAATGGAGACTAGTATAGATCTATTTCAAGCTATTTAGCTTGAAAGGGTATGGCTAGCTGATGAGAGCTAAATAGCTTGAAATAGGTCTATACTAGTCTCCCTTTATTTATCAGCACAAATATAACACACACACACACACACACACACACACACACACACACACATATATATATTTAAAGTCACAACCCCTGGTATGCCCAAATATGGGAGGAAGGTCACACTTCCACTCTCTGTCTTCGGCTCGTCACAAGAGACCATCCAGACAGAAACCCAATATTTTTTACTGTTGCCTTTTTATTACATTTGTTATATTTATGCTGATAAATAAATAAAGGGAGACTAGTATAGATCTATTTCAAGCTATTTAGCTCTCATCAGCTAGCCACACCCTTACTGGGAATCGAACCTGTGCTCTATTGCCTCTAAGGCAGATGTGTTAACCATTGAGCTACAGGGCTCGACTCCTTATCAGCGAGGCCAGGGTGAAAGGTATATATTTAAAGTCACAACCCCTGGTATGCCCAAATATGGGAGGAAGGTCACACTTCCACTCTCTGTCTTCGGCTCGTCACAAGAGACCATCCAGACAGAAACCCAATATTTTTTACTGTTGCCTTTTTATTAGCTCAATGGTTAACACATCTGCCTTAGAGGCAATAGAGCACAGGTTCGATTCCCAGTAAGGGTGTGGCTAGCTGATGAGAGCTAAATAGCTTGAAATAGATCTATACTAGTCTCCCTTTATTTATTTATCAGCATAAATATAACAAATGTAACAAAAAAGGCAACAGTAAAAAATATTGGGTTTCTGTCTGGATGGTCTCTTGTGACGAGCCTAATGGCAGAGAGTGGAAGTGTGACCTTCCTCCCATACTTGGGCATACCAGGGGTTGTGACTTTAAGTATATACCTCCCACCCTGGCTGGCTGATAAAGGAGTCGTTCTCTGTAGCTCAAATGGTTAACTCCCTGTCTGGGAGGCAATAGAGCACAGGTTCGATTCCCAAACTTGGGTATGGCTAGCTGATGAGAGCTAAATAGCTTGAAATAGATCTATACTAGTCTCCCTTTATTTATTTATCAGCATAAATATAACAAATGTAACAAAAAAGGCAACAGTAAAAAATATTGGGTTTCTGTCTGGATGGTCTCTTGTGACGAGCCTAATGACAGAGAGTGGAAGTGTGACCTTCCTCCCATACTTGTGCATACCAGGGGTTGTGACTTTAAGTATATATATATATATATACAATAATTATATATATATACAAGAATATATATATAGAATTATGCAACATTATGTAATTGTTGGATTTTGGATCTCTAGCAGTAAATGCCTCTAATTTATCATCTCTACTACCTGCACAATTTCTCAGCAGTTTATGGGAGCACAAAGCAACATGCAAGTTTCATGCACTCATTGATGCATGTTGTGAATGCATATGTACACGTGTCACTTTATTTCTGGCAGATATGTAGTAAAGATTAATATTCCAACACTTTAATATTTCATCAAACTCTCATTTTTATGAATAATCCCAGCCTAATTAGTAGGGGCAAGTCTCCAGTAGAAATATTCAGCTTTGCATTTAACCATGAACAGAATGCAATCTGTCATATATTAATATCAATGTATTTTATTGCCAATGCTCTCTGAGATGTACATTACTAGTCTAGTCATTGAAGATGAAAGACTTTTAAAAAAAAGAACATGTATATTTTGGTCCTGAACAGTTCTATCATTTTCTATAGAAATTCAGACCTTTGGCCTATTCAGAGGAAATGATTCTTGAGCATGTGGGTTATTGTCAACTTTCTTTATAAAAAGAGAGAGAAATAGATAGGAAAAGGCAATAATTATAAATCTGTCCTTTTCCCATTACATTCTACTTCTTTTTTTCATTTTAGTAAAAGGGTATATTTCTTATGCAAATAACCAATGTGAACTGGCAAGATGACAATGGCAAAAGGTCGCTAAGTGAGCATATACTTGTTTTAATAAAGTGATGAAGCTATCAGGGGAGCACAAATGGTATTGTTCAAAATGTACAATGCTGCATTCCAAAAGTAATTAATATTCTTTCTTTCTTTCCTGCTCTTTAAACCTCTGTAATAAAGGAGACCACAAAAAAAAAAATGAAAACAAGAATCAGCATTTTTCCACAAATCAAGACTTCTGACAACGTAGCCGAGCCAAAAATCAAGAAACATTGCAGCAGTTTTTATCATTGTATTGAAAAATTACACAGCTATTATTAAACCCAACCCCCACCCCCCACAAAAAAAATCATATAAAATAATATTATCAAGTTCCACTCTCAAGCTCAGGGAGCCTGTGTAAAGATCAGCCAATTTCGTAGAGTACAGAAAACAGTAAGCTCATTGTTTAAATGTCAGGAACAAATGAAATATTAGTACAAACTAAGCATTTCTTCCACAATGTCAATCCAGAAGTAATTCTTATTGATCTCAGTGGCACTTACCTGGGACTAGCACTATAGGAGTGCAGCCTAATGGCATTACCATTGGCAATGCCTCTCAGAAGATACTGCATGTATAGAATCGGAGTCTTCACCATCGGCAATTCATGCATCTATTTAATCTTCCAGTAAGCCTCATATGATCATCTACCTTCTATCTGCTACATGAAACAAATAGGTCAGTCGTTCCTCAGCAGAATATGTGGGTACAGATCTGCTGTCAGATAGAACAATAGTCAAGAACTAATAGCTGAACAATCTCTCTCTCTCTCTCCCAGGACATTCTGAGTTTGATGTCCAGTCTAGTATCAGGATATTTCCCAGGGAGACTGGAATGGAAAGTTGATTAATTACTTCTCAAAAACTCAGTTCTGTTATACCTAGTTTGAATAAAGATATTTTACTCACTGTTAAGAATTCAAAGTTGCCCCTCTTTACCTTGACTAAGTTTCTTTTTCCTTCTTTCCTTCTTTCCTTCTTTCCTTCTTTCCTTCTTTCCTTCTTTCCTTCTTTCCTTCTTTCCTTCTTTCCTTCTTTCCTTCTTTCCTTCTTTGTAGTATTGTGTTTATAATTATGGCATCAGTGGTTTATCAGTTTATAATTCCAGCCTGCGCCAGTGTATGTATGTATCTGCATGTCCCTGGTGTATACATTCTACTTGTCTATGAGATTCTCAGTCATCCAGGTCATAGTTGTCCCATAGTTTCAACAGGCAACTGGGCTATCAGAAAGTTTAGTTGCCTCTTGAAACTATGGGACAACCATGACCTGGATGACTGAGAATCTCCATAAACATTTAGCGATGCACCTTGGGATGAACACCGTTCGAATGAAAGGATTTCTGGAAATCCATTCCTAATACCCTTTGAGTATGAATGGATTTCTGGAAAAATTGCAGAGTATAGGAACCATTTGTGATTCCGCTTGAGATGCAGATAACACAGCCTCTCATCCCCAACAGGCTGCACCTGTGTTTAACAGTAAAGGGACGCAGGGCAGAAAACATCCTGCAGAAAGCACAGCTCCAACTTCTTGATGAACAAATAAGGCAGATTAATTTTGCATACTAGAAAGTCCAGTTGCCTTTTGAAAAAGCACCTTTGGGACATACGTTCCATTTCTTCATCATCACAAAAGATCACATAACCTCCTTGTATCTATTTTTATTAGGTTGGGTTGAAATCAATTGCTATACTAAATTTAATCCAAGCAGAATTTTATGATTATGTCATCTCTTTCCTTTCCCCTGCTACTTATATGAAAAGAGATTCCTAGTGTTAAAAGTGTATCTGTTGCCAATTACCTTGGACACCTAAAGTAACATATTGACTTATGTACGTAAGGGCTGCCTTTCACACAGAGTTTCAGGATTTGTAATGATCCAAAGCATGTGTGGTTCCAAGAACTAAGTACTACTCCTCTCTTACACAGATTCTGCCATACTCCATCAATAAACTCCCATGAAGAAGGTAATATGAACAGATACAGTAAAATATCATGAAGAAAATACATCAAGGGCAGAAACCAATTTTGAAGCATTCATATAATATAAGTACTTTCATTAATAATTGTCAGTTTGACCTGACCTCATATAGAGTTTCTATTGGTTGGAGCGCTTTCTCTAGAAAAATAGAATCAAGACAAAGCAAGACTCTGAGACAACTTGATTGCTATTTCTCCAATTTCCCTGCTTTTTACCAAGAATTGAAAATGACCCAATGATTGTGTGTAAAAAATATGACTTAGATCAAACTTCATACTTGCAGCCATTGCTGTGTACCTGCAATTGTACGATCAAAATTCAGGCTCTTGGAAACCAGCATGTATTTACCATGGTTTCAATATCCCAGGGTCATGTGATCCCATGAGTCTTCAGATATGCAGAGTTAATGGGGAAAGCTAGATCTCCTTAACAATCATGTGTTTCATTTAACATCTGCATCAAAAATTATAAAGTTGGCCACAACTCACTTAATGACCACATCACTTAGGGATGGAGGTTCTGTTCCTAATTGTGGTCATAAATTGAGGACTACTTGCACTAAGGTGCTGTAGCAATATCACTACACAATAGGTTTGTAGGAAATGATTGTGGTTTTCTTCCATGAGGCAACATTATTTAAAGTACAGCAACGAGATGATTCATGCTGCTGCAGGGTCTACCTGGTACTTCCAGGAGTTTCCCTGAACCTATCAGAAGCATCTTCTGGCCACTAAAATTACCAAAGATGTCCTTCTAAAGTAGTTCTCTAAAACTTTGATGGATTGCTTAAAGCAGCGGCCCACACTGCTTTAAGCAATGCGGCTTGGCAGCCCAGTGGAATGGGGATAGGGAGATGAGGCCACGTGAGTGGTCAGCGAGTGTATACGCATGCACAGCTCAACATGTGCAAGTAGTGGGCCAGAGCATATGTACATGCATACGAACTCGACTTGCACAAGTTGAGCTGCGTGCATGTATGCACATGCACCAGCCTGCTACTCACTCAAGTCAAGCTGCGTGCAAATGCACACTGGCCCACCACTCACACGGCAAATAGGCCATGAGTCAGTAGTGGGCCATGACCTGGTGGTTGGGGACCCCTGGCTTAAAACATTGTCAAAGGTATACAACAATTCAAAGCCTACTAATGCACAATACAGGTACTCCTCATTTAGGAACTGGCTCATTTAGTGACCACTTACCATTGCAAATGGTCATGGCAAAGTAAATTTGCGACCCATTCTTGGATTTCCAACCTTCACAGGTCTGTAAAGCAAAGGAAAACTGGAGTAAGGTTATAAGCACAGTCACAGATTTATTTAGAACTAGCACCTAGGCTTACATACTGCTTCACAATGCTTCATAGCCCTCTGTAAGTCAGTATACAGAGTCAGCATATTGCTCCCAACAGTCTGTGTCCTCATTTTACCAACCTCAGGATGGAAGGCTGAGTCAACCTTGAGACGGTGAGACTTGAACTGCTGAACTGCTGGCAGTCAGCAGAAGTAGCCTGCATTATAACCATTGTGCCACCATGGCTCATTTAGCAATCACTTTACTTAATGACCAAATTGCCGGCCCCAAATGTGGTCATAAATGAGGACTACTTTTAGCTATTTATTTCTAATTCTTTCAGAGTCTAAGATGCATGTAGATAGAATATCAATACCACTTAGACTTATATACCACCTTACAGTGCTTTACAGCCCTCTCTAAGCAGTTTACAAAGTCGGCATATTGCCCTCGACAATTTGGGTCCTCATTTTACCCATTTCAGAAGGATGGAAGGCTGTGTCAACTTTGACACTAGTGTGATTTGAACTGCTAAATTGCAGGCAGCCAGCAAGCAGCAAAAGTAGCTTGCAATACTGAACTCTAACCACTGTACCACCATGGTGCATACATTAATAGCAATAACAATATAGCAGTAGACTTATATACTGCTTCATAGAGCTTTCAGCCCTCTCTAAGCGGTTTACAGAGAGTCAGCATATTGCCCCCAACAATCTGGGTCCTCATTTTATCCACCTCGGAAGGATGGAAGGCTGAGTCAACCCTGAGCCGGTGAGATTTGAACCGCTGAACTGCTGATCTAGCAGTAGCCTGCAGTGCTGCATTTAACCACTGCGCCACCTTGGCTCTTGCAGATGCTAGGTGTGTTATCTTGGGGGGAAGGAGGGAAACCCTCCATCAGAAACCCTTCTCTGATATGTATGGTTGCCAGGTCACATCTGTGGTCAAAGGGAATTTCTGGAGCCTTCAGAAGAATTGTTGTAGATGCTGTTGGCTTTTAATAGATGATGGCCTATCTTGGTGTAAGACCTCTAACCATATCATAAGAACAGACAATATAGTTATACCCCTACTATTACTACTTCTGCTACCTGCACTGCTTCTGTTCTTCTTGCTACTCTTGCAAGCATGACGCTCACAGCTGATGCCTCATTCCACTGAACAGCACTGTAGCACATCAGCTGAGAAGACAGAGAGAAATTAAGTCATAAAGCAGCCTCTGTGAAGAAGGGTGAAGGCTGGTAATAGACTCTGCTCCTTGACTGCATGTCTCCTGTATGAAAGGCAAGATGGATAGAAGATTGAAACATGCTGTGCAAAAACCAAACCCTAAAGATAAAACATCTGAACGACCAGAGGTTTCATAATGGCTAACTATCAATTTTTATAATTATCACATTCTCAACTCTTATGAGACTTATGCCCATTTAATACCATCAGGTTGAACATGTGAGATACTCTTTGACAGGCAAATGATAATTAAAGGTCTGAAGTCAATTGGCTCCTTTTAAAAGCATTGTTAGGTTGAAAACATGACTAAAATCACTGAAGAATTTGTTCCAGATATTGGGTATCTCTGTATGCTGCTTGTTTTAAATCTGAGCTAAATATACCTGATTTTTTCCCCCAGAAGGTAAATACAACTCATCACACTTTACATTGCCCTAAGAAAGGTATAATCTATAATCTGAAAAAGCAAGAGAAAAATCTTTGAATATTGTCCAAAAGGTTTGCCTTGCTGGGTCCCACGGATTCTGTGGGAATGAAATAAGAAAAATCATTGTTGATATAACAATATTCCAAAAGCACTAATATAAGTAGAAATAAGTGCAATAGATTTATAAAAGTTCTGAACTTTGTAAAATACAGTGAGATTCTTTTAATACAGCATATCATAGCACTAGCCCTCTCTAAGTGGTTTACAGAGACAGCATATTTTCCCCAACAATCTGGGTCCTCATTTTACCCACCTCGGGAGGATAGAAGGCTGAGTTAACCTTGAGCCTGGTGAAATTCGATCTGTCAAACTGTTGGCAGCTGGTGATCAGCAGAAGTAGCCTGCAGTACTATACTCTAACCATCGTTCTTGAATTTAACTTGGGGGAGTTTGTACACTTACTATACTAAGTTTGTTTCTCTTGATAGATAACATATGACGGAAATTATAGGGGGGAACAGAACTTATTAGTTCTGCTTGAACTTTTAGCAGAATTTAGTATCGACTCACTGGATTAGGCAGATATTGAAATTAAAGAAACTATTTCATGGAGTTTTCAGTTCTATTTGACTGAGAGTTCTCAGAAAGTAGGGTCATGGAATCATAGTTGGAAAGAACCTGGAAGGTCATCTAATCCAGTATTTTTCAACTTTGATAATTTAACTTGTATGGACTTCAACTCCCATAATTCTGGGAAGGGAATGCTGGGTAGGGGTTTTGAGAGTTGGTCCACACATCTGAAAATTTCCAAGTTTGAGAAACATTGCTCAACTGTGTGTCAGAGTTTGTTGCAGAAAAATCAAATTCAGAAAGTACACACGTCTAACTGATTCAGCTGGATTCATTAACTTCTTTATATACCTAATAACAGATGAATAAATGTACAATACCAACCATACAGTGGTGGGTTTGTACCTGTTTTACTACTGGTTTGCTTGTGTACGTGTGCGATGCTTCTGTGCATGCGTAGAAACATCCGGGCGGGTGGGCAGAGCCTCCCACCACTGCCACTACTGGTTCAGCTGAACCAGGCCGAACAGGGAGCAACCCACCTCTGCAATAGTAAATTCTTTCAACATGGTAGAAATTACAAGCAGGAGAGAACAGTTAGTTTCATTTCAGGGTTCAGAGCAGACAGAGTAATTTCACTTTTGATTCTTTGCACAGACTCAGATCTGTTTAAGCTCCCATTGCAGTGGTGGGTTTCTAATTTTTTTCACTACTGGTTTGCTTGTCCGTGTGCATGTGCTCGCTTGCTTCCATGATACTTCTGCGCTTGTGCAGAAGTGTCTGGGCTGATGGGTGAAGCCTCCCACGACAATTACTAACAGTTTGCCCAATCTGGGCAGAACCAGCAGCAACCCACCTCTGTCTCATTGGCTGACTTAGTTGCTATGCCTATTCATTGGTTGACCTTGTTACCATGTCTCTCCCAGTCATAAATATTCTAACATACTGCAACTCACAATCCACAAGAATATCTCTGAAAGGTGATCATCTAGTTCTGCTTGAGAACTCACCACATAATTCCTTGTCTTTTGGTACTTGGGATTTCTTAATTCTGTGTTTTGATTACTTTGCCTTTCAGCATCCATTGAGGATATAATTCTAAGGTCACTGGAAACATGATTTTAACACCTGCTCTCTCTCTTTCAGCTGAACTGGTGCAATATCCTAACCGATTGTCTTAAAATACTGAGGAAATAGACTTGAGTAAATAAAATAAAGACTTGGACCTAACGAGATGTAGAAGATATTGTTTTTTAAACAATTTGATCTGAAATTAGGTATAAACTATTCTAACTGTTGGACAGTTCTTCTGAAAGAGAGTTGGAAGCATTCCTAATTTTGGGAATTGCTTGCCCAGTTTTTTTAAATTACCAGCCATATTCTTTTTTCACGCTTCTTTTAGATGACACTCTACATGAAGCTGCCCTTGAAAAGTAATTGGAATTTACAGTTCCTGAAAAATGTAGCAGCTAGATTTAAGTAGATGACACTAAACGGGATTTGGAATACTTTTGCTGTCCTCTACTTTATAACCAGACACAATGAAGAGACTATTTATATTTTATACTTCCATAAAGAGTTTGCAGACAAGCTAACTTGTAAGACTGCCTATTTTGATATGAACAAGCCTGTGAACTCCAATTATGGTATGATGTGTCCTGTCACTTACAGATGCTACATTGGTGGGCATCTCAGATAAGACCTTTTTGGCAGTAGCACATCTAAGGTGAAACACCAACCTGTGAATGAGATGGAACCACTCCCTTGCTCTGTTTGTATCATTTCTTCCTATATATATTAGATCACTCCCTTATTCTAGTGCTAATTTCATATTTTATTGTGCCCCTTTTACTCCTTTGTTCTTGGGTTACGATGTTTTGAATAAATATTTAAATATAGCAACATAGATATCTGGTGTGCAAAGGGTATAATGTGTAAATGTAATAAGTAATGTAATCTTGTGATCTGTGGATCTTTGGAATCTGACTCATACCAAGTGAGATAATTGGACTATCTGACTGACTATTTAATGGAAATTATGAGTCTACCTACTTTATTCAGTTACAATTGGAACTGTATTAAGTACAGGGAAATGGGAACAGCCCTGCAGGTTGTCAAACAAGTTATTTTTTTCTCTACTGTAAATCATGATGGGGGAAAAAGCTGTGCAGTTATTTTTTCTATCTTGTTAATAGCAAGAAAGACATGTGCATAAGGATCTTTATGATGAAACCCCAAATTTGGAATATGCTTCCTGGAGAGATACAAGATAAAAAAGGGAAAGAAATCCCCGCAGATTTTACTTTACTAGCCATTGCAATGGTTAGTAAATGGTGCTCCTCTTCATTTCAAGGCCATTGAACTAGCACTCTCCAAAGACATTTCCAGGGTCCTGTGGTCAGCATGATTTCATGAAACAGTGTTACATTCCCCTGAAGTGGTACCTAAGTGGTACCTAGTGGTAGATTTGCGTGCTAAATGGACAGGAGATGGGTGGGTGGGGCAAGGACAGGCGCTTACTCTATCACATAGTGGTCAGGACTCAAACCTGGGCTGCTGGATTTCCAGCTGACAAGCCCAGCATCTTAACTATTGAACCACCATGCTGCTCAGAAAGATACACCCAGTGGTGGGATTCAACCAGTTCTCACCTATGCAGGAGAACCAGTTGTTAACTTTCTAAGCAGTCCGGCGAACTGATTGTTGGAAGAAATCTCCTTTTGTTTTTTTCCACTTTACAGGGCTAATCCTGTAAGGAAGGTAGGAAGGAAACATACTGGTGTTGTTTCCAGCCTAATCTTTATTGCCCAGCCTACAGGTTAACCCTTATTACATTGTAACAGCTAAGGCGAAGCGCCCATTAATGTGAGTGACATTGAGTTGGCCACACCCACCCAGTCACATGACTGCTGATACACACACACACACACATCTGGTCATTAGAGCAGTTGTTAAATTATTTGAATCCCACCAATGGATACATTAATTTACAATATTTTTTTACAGATAAATTGAGGTTTTTTTTAACCTGGGTACTATCTTTCTTGGATACTACCAAACATCCTTTCTGATCAAAATGGTAAATTACTCTTTTTCATTATCGCTGCCAGATTTTTGGATTTTAAAAGAATATATTACTGAGATATCCTGGTGGGTGCAGGGAATGAAGGACAAATGAAGAAATTAGCTTCGTGCCATGCAACACAAATTCTGCCCCTTTTGTACATATGTCGTGACACTACATGGACATACAAAATTGGCAGAATCCATGTTAAAACACCATGATGTTCATTTTATTATTTTGACCAAAGCATTAATCCTACAGGCACCTCTGATTATTTATATTGCTCATGGCCCTCCCATTTCAAGTGATAGGAAGGAGAACAGATAGGTGAGAACGAAAGAAATCTGTTGTAATTCAAGTCATAAAATGTTTCCTTGTCCCTTTTTCTGAGAGCAGGAAGTTCTAGAATCCAAACACCTTATAAACTGTGCTGCATAAATCCAGGCAGGCACAAAATAGCAGAAACGAGTTTAGAGTTTTTGGTAGTGAGAGCTAAAAGAAAGAAAAAGATGCAGACACAAATATAGGTTCTATTCCCAGAGTCTTCCTACCCATTTCTTTGACTTTTGAAGGTTGAACAGGAGAGGTATAAAACAACAGAGCCCAAGTGGCAGAGTGGTTAGAATGCAGTATTGCAGGCTAACTCTGCTAACTGCCATCAGTTCAATTCTCACTGGCTCAAGGTTGACTCAGCCTTCTAACCTTCTGAAGTCTGTAAAATGAGGACCAAAATTGTTGGGGACAACATGCTGATTCTGTAAACCACTTAGACAGTGCCATAAAACACTATGAAGAGAGGAGAAGGAGAGAGGAAGGGGAAGTAGAGAAGAAAAGGATGACAGAGGGAAGGAAGTAGAGAGGGGAGGAGAAAGGGAGAAGAAAGTGATGGATAAGGTACAAATATGGCGTATGGAGAGCAGAAGAGCCAATGATTATTTTTAGGAGTTGATGGTAAGATGAATTGATGTAAACATTTAATAATATAATATGATATAATAATATGACATCTCATGCTGCCCATGGAATTGGAAGCTAGTCCACTAACAGTATGCCAAGTTATTTATTTATTCAAAATTTGTTTTATATTTCATTTTTAGGGTATTCTTGTAAAGAGAATTTATGCCTGATGTACTAGCAAGGCTTATATCTCAGACTTGAGACACTACCATAAGACAGGAGCTGTTCCCTGAGGTAAAATTTGCTTGACCTCTGCTGTTCTGTTCATTCAGTATTGAAACTGGATGTTCAGTGTTCCTTGATATAAATATGATCCTCAAATCAGTTAAAAAGCACACAAGAAAAAAAAACCACCTGCCATCTTGATAAACCTCGAAGTTTCAAACAAGTTGGATATCGCCAACATTCTCGCTCACCTAAGCCTTTGCAAAGTTCTATAACAATTTCACCTAGATGGCAAGAGTGAAATGGAATGATTTGTGAAATGAAATGCCTTGCCCTAAAGGGACAATTGGGTTCTTAGCAGATATCAATCATGAACATAGGTAGACAACTATTTTTAAAAGAAAATATATATAGGATTATCTTGCAATTTACAAGAGTCACTTAGGTGAGATGAGCAGTGCAGAAAAAGGCAGGGTAGAAATTTGACAAATATTTTTTTTATAAAAATGAAATAACATCTATTTCACAAACCAATGTAGGAAAAATCTCAAGACTTTTTTTTATAACTTCAGAAATAAAACGCGTTTCACAGAAGAGGACTGTTACTTTAATCATTGTGAACAGCAATATTTCGCATCTTTCATGAATCAGCATTATGTATAAATTAAACAAAATAAATATATTCTTATGCACTGGCTAGAATTACTCTCTGTTCCTTATATACATTATAAAACCCGCTACTTTAAAACACACCTCTCCTTCAAATATTTGTATAGGCTGACTTTCTTTTCCTGGGGAATTGAAAGTCCTAAAGGTTATTCCCAGTCACATAATTAATAGTGAAGCTTCTGACACCAGCAACATCCATAAGTAGCCTTCTTGTCCAACTAAATCCTATTGTGGTACTTCCCATCAAAAGGGAAAAATAGATTCCTCATTCTTTCTATACCTCTTCCTATCCAAATTAGAAAACAAGGGGCTAAATGAAAATAAATTAAGACAGTGGATCTCTCTGAATTCTGATTGGCTATTCAAGGATCCCTTGACTAAGGGATCCTTTTGAAGACTATGAGGAGTCCATGCAAATTTTACTCCATTAGTTGTTGCCAACTCTTGGGAGCGTTGCTCATCTCCATTTCAAGACCGCTGAGCCAGTGCTGTTTTGAAGACATTTCTGCCGTCGTGTGGCCAGAATGATGTCACAGAGTTCTGTTATCTTACTTTACAATTCTCCTTAGCATTGCCAACAGTTAAGGAAGGCTTCACTAGTAATTTTAATTGATGAGTACTTCAAATTGTCCCAGCCTCCCTGAAAAAGATGAGGATAGTGAGTTCTTTGGCTCCTCCCAATCTTCCTCTCTATTTCAGAATCATATGAATATATTAATTCTGAGCCATGGTGACCAGGAGTGGGTCCTGGCAGGCACTACTGCTGGTTTGCTCATGTGCGTGCTTTGCATGCACTTGAGGCGCACTGTGAGTGCCTACACAGTGCAATTAAAATTGTTCTGCACATGGGCAGAACTCAAAAATAAGATGGTGCCACCATTGCTGCCAGAGGAGCTGGTTCAGGGGCATGGCAGGCCTGGGTTGTTGCTGGTTCCAGTGACCCAGGCTGCCAAGCCACTACTGGTTCGGTCAAACCAGTCCAAACCAGTAGTAACCTACAACTGATGGTGACACAGAATGCAATACTGAAGGACTAAACTCATTGCTGACTGCCAGGAGTTCGATTCTGAGCAATTCAAGGTTGACTCAGCCTTCCATCCTTCCGAGGTGGGTAAAATGAAGACCCAGATTGTTGGGGGCAATAGGCTGACTCTGTAAACTGCTTACAGAGGGCTGTACAAGCACTATGAAGCAGTATATGTCTAGGTGCTATTGCTATTAAGAAGTAGAATAACATCAGGTCCCAGACTGAGTTATTTTTTGTTCCTTTTTAAACATTTATTTTGTGCTACTTTTTTCCCCATAACCATTATCTGAAGGAAGCCTACATCTGTTTTTCCTCTCCATTTTTGGCAGTATATTTATATGTGCTGCTGCAAATAGATTTCTAAAAGTATCGCAAGGAGAGCATTCTAATTGTGTGCTTTAAAAAAAAGATAGTGAGCGCACAGGATTTCCCACATCCTGTCTCCTGTTTTTCTGCTTTAGTCTGTTGCACAGATCCCTAAAGCTGTTGTGCTTCTCATTCACTTACCATTTATGCATTTAGAATTAAAGCAGTTCAAAGTGAAACTACAGGGTTCTTTTCCACACTGGTATTCTTTGAACGCCTACTATAATCATATATTGGTTGTTAGTAGAGGAATGGTCAGAAATAGATGTGTGTTTGAGAAGAGAGCAAGGACTATTTTGAAAAAGGACTCAAAGCAGTTTGAAAACGAGAGACAAGATAACTTCCTTTCTACTAATTCAGAAGAAGAGCAAAAGATGTAATCCATTGCTCTGCTACTCCGGTTGGCATAGGTCTGGCAGCAATCAAAATCCCCTCATCCTTACCTCCTTTACACAAAAGGAAATGAATGAAAAAAACCCGGAGTAGCTGACATTTTTCCCTGAGGTGGTCCCTTGCAAAACTGACAGAGTCTTATTAATATCCTCTCTGCTTGCTCTTGTAGGCTTGCACAGAGGAAGTTGGGAAAGGATCAGGCTAGAATTCCCCTATAACAGTGATGGTTAACCCTTTTGTCTTCATGTACTGAAAGTGCACGTGCATGCAACCACACCAGTGGTGAGTTGCAGGCGGTATGCCCTGGTACAGGCATACCGGAGCCTGCCTGGAGCACTGGGTACCACTCCGGTACAGTGCTCCGGAGTGCCCATCTGCCTGCCCGCCCATGCTCCTTACCAGTCTTTAAAGTCTTCGGCGCTTACACGCATGCGCAGGGCATGTACAGCACTTGCGCAATGCTCCACTAAGCAGTTGGAGCATCGTGGAGGCTAGCAGAGGCATCGCTGGACAATAATATGCATGCATGTGCTGTGCGCGTCCATGTGGATGATGCTGGGCCCGTTTCAACCATTCCAGTTGGAACAAGTTCTGAAACCTACCCCTGACCCACACCCATAATGCAATGCATGTGTGAAACCCCTTCCTGTGCCCCCTGTGCATTCGCCTGCTCCCCCAACCTCATCCTGTTTTGGGCCTAGCAGGCTTCCCTGAATCTTCCTGAGCCCAAAACCTGGGCACAGGGGGGTGCGCTGCATCCCCCACAGCCCGTTTTGAGCCTAGTAGGCCTCCCTGAACCCCCTGGAACCAAAAACAGGGTACAGGAGGAGCGTAGCGTTCCCTCCACGCATGTGCGCATTTCTCCCACATGCGTGGCAGAGACTCAAAAATCAGCTGGCCTATGGGTGGCGTGCGCACATATGTGGCGGAGCTGAGTTGGGGTGACGGCTCCATAGGTTCGCCATCATGGCCCTATAAGGACCTTCTAATCTCACCAAAGATCAAGAAGAAGGAGGGAGCAAGAATTCCTTAAAATTAGGAAACAGAAATGAATTGAATCTTCTCTTCAACATTGTGGGATCACAAAAATTAGAAGCTGCTTTCCAATGGAAGCAGATTTCTTATTCAAAGTTTCTTATATTTCACTACTGTCTGTTGTGCTCATTATGAAAATACTATCCTTGTCATTCCCCACTATCCCCTCAAAAGCTAGGGTATTCATAGCTCCCATTTAATCATCATGGTTTAAGGTAGGTTTAATAATATTGCTTTTTCATAGGCATGATCTATGTTTGGAATAGAATTTTTAGCTAGAAGAACATTACATTTCAATTTAACTCCCTGTCCCTCTCTGAAAATGTGTTCTAGGAGACCATTCCTGGAACTGAACATACAGTCATAGTCTTAGTCCAACACTTTGTCTGAGTCCCATAAGGTATGTGGGAGGTTTTTAAAAAATCTACATAATTTCCCCTGTATTTTTCCCGTTCCTGAATTAAATTAATATGATCAGATGGAAGGGAAATCAAGTCCCTTGGAATGTGTTAAAAATCTCACTCGACTCAACTCCTGCAATTGCAAACTGCTAACTATTGCTCAAATCATTCATTTTTGGAGTGAGAACATTCTTGGTAAATCATTTTTTTTAAAAAGCCCATAAAAATAGAACACTGGCAAATTTTGTGAATTGAATTTCTATAATAGAACACACTGTAAATCCAAAGTAGCTTTAATACTCATTGTGCTTAAAGGCTCAAGGGTTGTTATTTTAATATAATTAGTAGTATTTATATTCAAAAGAAGGAAGGGAGCTTGGATCTATTTGTACCTATATGTTTTGGAAATACATGGAAATTTCTAATCAGATTTCAAACATTTCCATACACTAAGCAGGGTTTTGTAGAAAAATGGAATAAAAAATATTTCACAATTAAATAATAGATGTTCATCTGCTTTTCTTCTCAGCATTTTCATTTACCATCTCTCTCTCTCTCTCTCTCTCTCTCTCTCTCTCTCTCTCTCTCTCTCCCTCCCTCCCTCCCTCCCTCCCTCCCTCCCTCCCTCCCTCTCTCCCTCCCTCCCTCTCTATCTGGAACAAGTCTACCTTGTTTGTGGATTGTCTGAGCTGAGGTTGCAACTCCCAAAATTGCCAAACTTCACGGGACCTACACTGGTGAAAAGCAAACTACAAACAATGCTCATTATAAGAATGTTTCATCTGGACACTTTGATTCTAAGCAGCGATTGGATAGTATTCCAGGACACCCTACTCCTGAGTCAGTGGGAGGCTTTATTTCTGTTGAAAATTTACCTCTCAAGCTGTTCTTTGTCCAACTCAAAGACGCAGAGATCAAATAGGAGGAAGACAGATTTTGACTAGAAACTGGCACAAGGCCTTCACCCAGATCAAAAGCATACTTCAAAACCGTTCTGTCTTTTCTTTAGAATAAAACATGCCCAGTTCATGTATACTTTATGGATCTTTATATTTCATACTCAAGTAGATGTCCTACTAATTGTTTTAAGTAACGAGTCTTTAGGACTGTATCATCATCTCATCTCCTCCTCACATTGTGGACAAGTTAATTTTTTGTCTTTAGAGCTTCCAGTTTTAAACTTAATCCATCAGAGGTTTATGCCATAATTCAATTTATAAATCTCCTCAGACAGAGTTTTGGATTCTCCCTCCCTTCAATTAATATACTAACCTGCTTTGGGCACAATCCTCCCCTCTAGACCAGAGGCAGACATGGGTTGCTACCGTTTCGGCCTGGTATGGCCAAACTGGTAGTGGTATTTTGGCCTGGATCACAGAACCAGCAGTGAATCAGGCTGGCCATGCTCCCCCCCAAAAAAACAGTTCCCCAGTGTTTTTCAGTAATGTTTTCATGTTCTGTGCATGCATAGAACCAGAGTTATTCGGTAGAACCGGTTCGTCAAATCTACTGAACCGGTTAAAAGAGGTTCCATCAGTGGACCCGGAAAGCAGGCCACACCTACAGAAGAGGTTGTAAAAAATTTAGAAACCCACCACTGGTCCTTGGATATGATTATTCTACACTATCATGCTCATATTTATAAAACTCAGTGCCTCTGTAAAAGGTAAGGATGACTACTGCATTTGTGGTGCAATCAGAACATTGTGTGTGTTGAAGTTGTTTTAACACAAACCAAAGATGCCTTTTAAAAAACAAGTTTACCTCATATTCTTATGCATGCCAGTGCTGTGTGTGAGGTAATTTAAGGTGGTTCTGACAAGTGTCGTCGGCATCTTCATATCCGGTCACATGGGTGGCAAGCCACTCCCATTCGGTCACATGGGTGGCAAGCCACTCCCACAAAGAAGGCCACACCTACAGAGTAGGTTTGAACAATTTTTGAAACCCACCACTGCACAGAACAATTTATAGTCAACTGCACACACACACACACACACACACACACACACACACACACACACACACAGAGTGTGCTGGCAGCAACACCGGCAGCAACCCACCCCTGACCAGAGGTCCCAACTTGGCAATTTTAAGACTTGTGGACTTCAACTCCCAGAATTCTCCAGCCAGCTGGAGAATTCTGAGAATTGAAGTCCAGAAGGCATAAAGTTGTCAAGTTTGGGGACCTCTACTCTAAACACTGGGCACTATCCTCTCAGTGTCATTTTTCCTTGGGCTGCAGAAGAGACCAAATCCTGGTTTCTGCCTGATGGAATGCCTGGCTGATATTTGAAAAAGCTCCAGACTGCTCATGTGCTGTACATGGATTTAGCACTCCTTCGAAAGAGTGTGAATTCTATTTCTTAAAAAAGGACCGGCACTGTTATGAAAGGCTGCACAGAAGCTGAGTTTAAACTAAGAAACAAAGCTGGGTTTTGCCGACTGTGTATTACCTACTAGACAATTCAGTGCTTCACAGATATTACAGCGAGAAGCTTCACATGGCTGCCTTGTTTATTGATTTTATGCAGCAAATGGTAGTAACACCACTTTGCATAATCCACATATTATCTGTCAGTGCTGCTGGCCATGGCCACCCTCTGCCCATACTGCCATTCCCTTATAGTGTTTCCTTTAACCTTCATTCTCTGCTGCACCTCTTATCCCACGTGAGAGGTCAGAGACACTACTCCCAAGACACCTTGCAATGCTTCCACCTCCACTTGTCACCTGAGCTTGTTTTGAATATAGCTCAATCCAAAGAGTGCTAGACTCATTTTTTAGAAACAAGCAAAGTGACAGGTAACAGGGCATGGAGCACAGGTAACAGCAATCTGTTAACTGGGTAAATGAGTGAAAACAAGTGTTAAACTCACCATTCTAAGTACCTGCTTATCCTGATCCCACCTCACTGCATCACATACTGAGAATGATTGGTGGTTGCTTTGTCTCAGATGGGTGGTATTCTACTCAATGGGAGAAGAAACAAATTTAAGGAAAATTGCCAACCACTTTCCTTAACCAACCCATATTAACAGCAATGGCGCTTAGACTTATATACCACTTTACAGTTCTTTACAGCCCTCTCTAAGTGCTTTACGGAGACAACCTATTGTTCCCAACAATTTGGGTACTCATTTTACCCACCTCCGAAGGATGGAAGCCTGAGTCAACCTTGAGCCTGGTGAGATTCAATCTGCCAAACTGCTGGCAGCCGGTGATATTAAATCTGTAAGGACAATGCCAGGCATCAGCCTCATCACAGCCATCAACACTGAGCCAGGGTGAGGTTTGGCAGTCAGGGCAGAAGAATTTAGGCTGGTCTGTATTTTTCTGCCAACTAAATGAATGAACATTAATATGACATGAGAAAAAGCTTTCTATCATGGTAGTTCAGCTTTATGAGGTGGAGGTTTTTAATCCCAGTTAATGGGATTAAATGGCTTCCATTCTATAGACTTGTTTACTGAAAAATCCTTTTCTCCAAGAATTCAGCCTAGATTCTACAAGGACCTCCTTCCATTATATCTTACAACAACATCCTTGAACTGAGAGAAAGTGACGGACTTAAAACTTCCTTTAAAATTTCCCCGGTGAAGGTGAACTTGGGCCTCCGTTTCTCTGGGCCCAGTCTTACCCATTAAGCCTGGCACCACAATACAGAGCCACAGACATTGTAGCAGAGGTGGGTTCCTACCAGTTCGCACCTATTCGGTAGAACCGGTTCATCAAATCTATCGAACCGGTTAGAAGAGGTTCCACCAGTGGACCCGGAAAGCAGAACACACTGACAGAAGAGGTTCCAAAAATTTTTGAAACCCACCACTGGTCCTGGGATATGATTATTCTACACTATCATGCTCATATTTATAAAACTCAGTGCCTCTGTGAAAGGTAAGGATGACTACTGCATTTGTGGTGCAATCAGAACATTGCGTGTGTTGAAGTTGTTTTAATGCAAACCAAAGATGCCTTTTAAAAAACAAGTTTACATCCTATTCTTATGCATGCCAGTGCTGTGTGTGAGGTAATTTAAGGTGGTTCTGACAAGTGTCGTCAGCATCTTCATATCCAGTCACATGGGTGGCAAGCCACTCCCATCTGGTCACATGGGCGGCAAGCCACTCCCACAAAGGAGGCCACACCCACAGAGTAGGTTCGAACAATTTTTGAAACCCACCACTGCATTATAGCTGCTTTCCAAGCACATTGTTCTGAATTCAGTGATGCTTACTTCTGGGTAGGTATATCTAGGATGAAATATATTAACTTTCTCCTTTGAACTTCTCTATACTAACTCCTTTTTTAAAAACAGGGTGTGTGTTTGTGTGTCACTGCAGTTGAGTCCTTCCTGCAACTGTAGTTGCAGTTGACACTATTTGCTTTTTGTAGTTTAGAGTTTATTTATTTTTTTCAACAAAAGAAAAAGTCAGAACTTTATAATAGCAAAGGTTTGGGCATCAGAGGGGACTAAAATAGAGGTAATTTTTTATTTCTAACATGATCCAGCATTCATTACATAGGGCCTGTATTGTTGTCACTCAGTGTATTATGCAGCAGCCCCATAGAATTTTCTCCAGTGAATTCAACATTGTATGTATTCTTTTGTATTAAATGGTTTGGGCATAATGGAGAAAAACAGTTGATGAAACATCATCCCAATGGGTTGCTACCAACACATGCTTCACTCTGATTTTCCAGTTGTTGCTGCAATTACAGGATTACCAATTTGTTTACAAATTAGCATTTCCCCCCACCCCACAAGGCATGTTTGTGATTAAAAAAAATACTATTGGGGTAATATAGCATAAAAACGAGCTGATAAAAATGCAAAGCATTTTTCCCCCACATCACAAAACAGTCATGGTTGGCAGAATCAGTTCTAATGCAGATGAAGCTTTACAACTTTCCCCCTTTTTTATATTCTATTCTGTTAATGTAATGATTCTCTTGGAATATTCCAGTAGAGAAGTTTATTTTGCTTCTCAAAATTTTGACAGCCCTGTAAAGGCAAAAGATAAAGCAGTTCGGTGAAAAGACACGAACAAACGATGCAACCAAATTTAAATTATTTTGGTAATTCTGGGATATGTTCCCAGAATGCAGTTATCTTACAGGTACACACGCCTTTTAGTAAACCAAATTGGTCATCAGTGACCTAAAGGATAATCCTCACAGAAACATGTAATATTGTTTGGTTTCTAGCAGAAGTGGTATTCAGCAGGTTCTGACCAGTTCTAGAGAACTGGTCGGTAGCAGAAATTTTGAGTAGTTTGGAGAACCGGTAAATACCACTTCAGACTGGGCCTGCCCGCATCTATCCTCTGCCTCCTGAGTCCCAACTGATTGGGAGGAAATGGGGATTTTGCAGTATCCTTCCCCTGCCATGCCCATCAAGCCATGCCATGCCTACCAAGCCACGGCCACAGAAAAAAAATGAATCCCACCACTGGTTTCTGGTCACTTGATTCCGACTTAGGGCTTTTGATTCACCAGCTTTACTTAGTATCGCTACAAAAGAATCTAAACATATATCCACTGAAGAGAGCATTAATCTCCTGGGAAAAGAAAGTCCACCTCTGCTCTGCTTTCTGGATTCAACGGGGCAAGCTGTCTAGAATATTAAGAGATCTTGGCAATCAACTTTCTAAACTTCAGATGGAGGAGGGGTCACTGACGTTTCTCATGTGTTATAGGCATTTAGGAGACATGCAAGACAGAGTCCCAGAGATGTCAGTAAATAAGTGTTAATCCATTAGTAAAATAAACCTCAATTATCTGGGATTACATAACACATAAACTATAAACTAAACCATGGTGGCTGGATTTATGCAGTGTTTTAGGCCAAAATGTAACCATCGCTTAACGTATAACCCAGTAAATATGGACTATTCTTTACATAAACTATTTATTTCAAAATGACTGGAATCACTCAGGGCAAATACTTTGAAAAGGCTCATTTAACCATTTAAACAATTCCTTCCTTCAGCCATTCTATACACTTTTAGAAAGCTGGGCTCAGAGCCATTTCAATATATTTTATTGCCTGTGGAGGAAAAGTAAATTAAGCAATTCACTCTCAGTCTGGGGAAATTGCACTGCTCACTAGTATGTTGTTCTACCACTTACAGTAAGCCTTAACCATACTGACTGCATATGATTAGAGTGAGCCAATCTGGATTGTTAAAAACCAGAAAAATCATAGTGGTTTTGTGAAGTTTTTCAGAGAAAATCTGGTAACCTTCTGATTTAATGTATGGAGAATATAAAATTTGGGGAGGTTGAAGCGCAATGCAACATTGATAAAATAAGATTCTGTTTTTATATTTCCTGTGTCCATAAATCTGTTAAATGAAGGTGCATAAAACATGAATATCAGTTAATTTATTTAGGCTTGTGCTCACACACCCTAGTAATAGAGCATAATATTACTCTGTCTAGTAGCAGGAACAGATTTAGCAGGACATCAATGAAGAGAGGCAAGAAGAAAGGACTAGAAGAAATGGAGTGGGAATAGAGAGGAACAAATGAGACAAGAGATATGAACCGAATGAGAAAATGAATGGACAAAAGAAAGAAATCAAAATGAAAATTAGAGGGAAATGGGGAAATAAAACAAGAAAGGACTATGGAAGACCAGAAATACAAATGAAAAATGAAAAATAATGAATGAATGCTGAAATTTTGATTCAGACAGATGTTGCTTAGCTTCAAAATCTCATTGAAACTCTTGCACTGATTTTCAGTTTAGAGGAGGAGTCCCAAGCATGGTTAATATTGATGCCCAAGTGCAGCAAGACTGTTGTCTACACAAAAATGCTAAAATACTGAAATACCCACAATGGAGGAGTGGATTGTGAAGACGCTGGAATTTGCAGAAAAGGCAAAATTGACCTGTTTGATCAAGAATGAATATATATATATATATATATATATATATATATATATATATATATATATATATATATATATATATATATATATATATATATATATATATATATATATATATATATATATATATATATATATATATATATATACTTAAAGTCACAACCCCTGGTATGCCCAAGTGTGGGAGGAAGGTCACACTTCCACTCTCTGTCATTAGGCTCGTCACAAGAGTCCATCCAGACAGAAACCCAATATTTTTACTGTTGCCTTTGTTATATTTGTGTTTTTATTTGTGCTGATAAATAAATAAAGGAAGACTAGTATAGATCTATTTCAAGCTATTTAGCTCTCATCAGCTAGCCATATCCTTACTGGGTTCGAATCCCAGGTTCGAATCCCAGGTTCGAATCCCAGTAAGGATATGGCTAGCTGATGAGAGCTAAATAGCTTGAAATAGATCTATACTAGTCTTCCTTTATTTATTTATCAGCACAAATAAACACACACACACACACACACACACACACACACACACACACACACACACACACACACACACACACACACACATATATATATATATATATATATATATATATATATATATATATATATATATATATAGTGTTTTCATAAAAGATTAGAAACTTCTTATGGACTTTTTTTAAATCTGAAAATGGAAAAAAAATGAATGGGTGATTTATGGATTTGCTGATTAAAAAGGATGGAATAAGGCAAGAAGAAACCATATAATGTAATCTTATAAACCAGAGGTTCCCAACCAGGGCCCACAAGTGAGAAGTTTGGGGTTTGCAACTGATGGGTGCATGCATGTGCATCCTCACTTGCATAAGCAGGGAACATGCACAAGCTTACCGGCCACAAGCGCAAACCATCCCCTCCTCCTTGTCAGTCTGCAAAGCCAGAAATGTTGGGTAACTCTGTTATAGTGGGAGGAGAAATAATAAATTTGTTTGTAATTTCTGTAAAGAAGATTGGAAGTGATTTATCTATATCATCTGTGTTCTAACCCCCTCTCCATACGCTGTGGCATCCGACACAAAGATTACTGCTAGACAATTTATTTACAGTAAATTAACACACCAACAAGACTTTGGCAGCAATCCAGACTTCCAAGATAAGAAATACACATGAGAGCTTCTCCAGCATTGATATATTAGTTGAATCCTGCAAACAGCCTCCTCCCAAAGTCTCTCCTTATATACTCTCTTGGGAGGAGCCTAGTTACAACCACCTGGGTCCAATTATCTTCTGTATCTGCGTAGTTGCTCTCGGCGTTTATCTGCCCGCCTTTGCCTGGCGTCCGGGACCAACTCCCTTTGGCTTTCACCACTGCTCCACACCTCAGGCGCCTCCTGGTGGCCAACCAGCCTCTCTGGTCCCTGCTCGGAGTCTGAACCCTGTCCAGGGTCCTCCACATCTTCCAGAGCCAACTCATAGGGCCCCTCGCTGTCGGAGTCTGTTTGCAGCTCCAAGGGCTCCTGCTGGGCCACAACAATATGTATCATTTATATCATCTATCTATCTATCTATCTATCTATCTATCTATCTATCTATCTATCTATCTATCATCTATCTATCTATCTATCCATCCATCCATCCATCCATCCATCCATCCATCCATCCATCCATCCATCTATACCTACCTACCTACCTACCTACCTACCTACCTACCTACCTACCTACCTATCTATCTATCTATCTATCTATCTATCTATCTATCTATCTATCTATCTATCTATCTATCTTTGTGTCTCACTTCTGGCACTTTTATTTATCGTTTTCTTAATTTTTTGTAATATTTTTCATGTTTATCTTTTCCTCTAATAGAAATAATTTCAAAAAATATTGACCATCAAGGTTCAAGGGACTAATGAATGTCTTGGGGTTGAAAAAGGCTGTGTGTGTGTCAAGGGATCAATAGGAACAATCTGACCCTTGAAGATCATGATGACCTAATGACCAAAATTCATCAATCTCCAGTCCTTCAGCTCCCTTGTTGATATGTATCAGACACATTCTTCCCATTAAGGATATCAATGTTCAGTAAGAAAATGGCATGTTAAATCTTAGTTTTTCATATTTTACCTATTTTATGAAATAATTATTATCTATTAATATTCAAGGCATTAGTAGCTAAAGTAGTGTTTTATCACATTATCTTCATATAATAAATATTTGGGGGTCAATAACAGTGTGAAACTTCATGAAGGGGTTGATGAGGTGAAAAGTTTGGAGACCCCTGATTTAGACCATGGGTAGCAATGCCTAAAAGTGCATCACTAAACTCCTTGCTATGAAGGGAACAGAAGATGGAGGAAGGATTGGTACAATCTTCTGAAATGCAGAGGTCCCTTCTCAACTCTAATGTGTGGATGACGTTGATGGGATGAGGGGAGAAGATGCTATCTAGGCAACAATCAGACAAGAAAGGCAGGAACCCCAGATGGATTAACAGTCAGAAGAAGAAACTTATGAAGGACCTACCATAATTGCTGAAATGTTTCAAAGTGGTGGCAGGAAGTTGGTGCTTTCAGACGAGCACAATTCTGTTAATGTAGCCTTACAATAAAGTAGAAGTAGCTCATCCTATTATATTTCCAGTCTAGTTTACCCAGAAAGACTTACATCAACTGAAAGGGAGCCTTATGATCAAACTGCCATTCACAGTATCTTGGCAGGTGTGGACAGCTCTTGGAAGGCAGCTGAAGTTTTATTTTTTGCTGCATGTCATTATTTTCCTGTCTCCTTAGCAGGTCTAGGATGATGCTTTGTGATGTTTTGGCTAGCCAGCTGATTGATAGACTATGAAAAAGATCAGGGAGTTAATCTCACTGCCCCCACTCTCCAACAATAAATCCCGCTATATTCAGACAAGGATATCCTTACTGCTTATGATTATAAGTTCTCTCGTCATTGAACCTTCTCATTCTGTCTGCTTGAAATTTGTCAGAGTTTTGTCCGTTCCACTTTGGTGAAAATAGAATGTTATGAAAAATCTACTAAATTTTATTTATTATTTACAGATTTTAAATGCCATCACTTGAAAACACCATTGATTTCCTTGAGATTTGATGCATGCCTCACTATAGTTTAACTTCCTGGCTAATTTTATCCCATTTTAAAAGAAACTTAATGTGTTTCCTGGGCTAGATGCTGCAAAGGTGAAAATTCAGTTTTCCTGAATCACTGTGTAAAACTGGGAAAGAGAGCTTGCTATCATCTGACTAATTTAGGGTTAGAATAGATTCTTGTAGGGTATTTTTAAAGTATCAGATTTCCTTCCTTGAAATGAGTCAGAGAGTCTCTACATAATGCTAATATCAGGGAAGGTTACACAGCTATGAGAGAACCATTGGAATGGTGTATCAATGGTGGCTAATTTCCTACACTTAGGAATTGAAATGGATATAGTGGTTCAGTGGCTAAGATGCTGAGCTTGTTGATCAGAAAGGTTGGCAGTTGAGCAGTTCAAATCCCTAGCACTGCGTAATGGAGTGAGCTCCCATTACTTGTCCCAGCTTCTGCCAACCTAGCAGTTCAAAAGCACGTAAAAATGCAAGTAGAAAAATAGGGACCACCTTTGGTGGGAAGGTAACAGCGTTCCATGCACCTTTGGCATTTAGTCATGCTGGCCACATGATCACAGAGATGTCTTCAGACAGTGTTGGCTCTTTGATTTTGAAACAGAGATGAGCACCACCCCCTAGAGTCGGGAATGACTAGCACATATGTGCGAGGGGAACCTTTACCTTTAGGAATAGAGAAGGTAGGACCTGACTGGATTAACAACCTTGAGCACCTATAAAAGATGTGATGGAAACTTGCATTATTATAACAGATTGCAGCTGGGGTAATATAATTCAGTATTGCTATAAATCAAGAGATTTCCTAGCCCTTTCCATTATAATGTTCCAGACTAGTATTCATCTAAGATGGGATTGCCATGTTAAAACTTGTGACCTGTTTCTCCACTTTCTTGCAGTACTGATGTCAAACCTGAGACAATGAAAAAGGTTTTTAAAACTGTTTTAAATATAAGATTTAAAGCTTCCCCTGCTCTGATACCTTAATCTGCCAGTGGAAGTAGAATTCTTTCTCTCTTTGCTATCTTTGGGTCTGGAATGACTAATGTTCTGAATTAGAAGTATAGTGCCATGGCCAAGGTCCCTTCCTTCAATAATGGAATTGACTGATCCCATGGCTTTACTGAAGACTGCCACCACTTAAAATCTTTGTAAAGCCCTGGGGCCAACTTTTAATCTCTCACCATATCAGTGACAAAGCATCACTCAAGAGTACTGTGCACAATTAAAAAGCTGGTAACCCAGTGCTAAATAGTGGGGAGGGGGGGATCGGTAAGGCCTTAAGACAGATATTGAGAATTCTGCAAAGTGCCTGGAATGGACTATCTTGACTATATGAGATGGTTTTTTGGTAATGGACATTATGGACATTATCTCATGAATTAGTCCATAATGTCCATTACTGGGGTTTACAGACCAAAAAGAGATTAGACTGAAATGACCATTGGCTTAACTGAAGGGTCCTTTTCTGTGTGCTGCAAGGAGAGTCCAAGCATGGGTTAAATTCTGTCTGACTGCCCTGGACTGAATTGAAAGATCTTTAGCCATGCCTCCTCTTCCGTCTCCTCAGATTTTCCAATGAAGGTGTGGACCTGTAACACTGTTCAAATGTGGTTCCATTGAGTCTGATCTTAGTTCAAATTAAGATAGATTGTAAAAGTCAAGTCTGGTAATATAGTCACAAATCCACATCAAAAAATTCAATGCTTATATACATGGAAGCTGTGAGAGAGAGACATGAGGGCGGGGTTGGACTTTCCTCACAGCACACAGAAAAGGACTCTTCAGGTAAGCCAATGGTCATTTTCCTGTACGCTGCTTGGAGAGTCCAAACATGGGAAACACCCAAGCTAAATGTCACTACGGCAGGAAGAACCTGATTCAATGGTCTCTCCAGCGGTATGAATACCCTGAAGGACTCATCTCCCAAAGGCTGCTTCTGCTGATGCAAACTTGTTCAATTTGTAAGCACGGACAAACTGAGATGGTGAAGCCCATGTAGCCGCTCTGCAGATCTCTTCTATGGGGGCTTGCTGGCTGCTGTGGACACAGTGCTCCTTGTAGAGTGGGCTGTGATATGTCATGGTACCTGTTTAGACTGGAGCTGATAGGCAAAGGTGATGCAGTGGTGGAGGTGACTTTGCGCCCCATGGTAGCAGTTTGAAAGGAAATGAAAAGCGATTCCGATTGCATGAATGCTGCGATGCGCTTGATGTATTTGCAAATGGTTCGACGCCCATCCAGCTTGTGCCATCTGCATTCCGTAGGTTGTCTTGGGTGAGGACATAAGTCCAGAAGGATGACTTCCTGGCTCCGATGAAACCAAGAGTTGACCTTCGGAAGAAAAGAAGGAGCCAAGCGGAGAACGACCCTGTCTGGATGTATGATGCACAAGTCCTTCCACAAGGCCGCCATCTCCGAAATCCTATGTGCAGAGGTGATTGCGGTCAGGAATACTGTTTTGAAGGTTAGGTGCTTCAGATCACAGGTATGAATTGGCTCAAAAGGAGCCTCGACTGAAGCCCAAAGCACAACATTCAACTCCTAGGTCGGGTATCCATGAACAACCGGGGGGCGCAAGTTGGAAGCTCCCTTCAGGAAGCTGTGGACCTTGGAATGACGTGCTAGGGATAGGTGGTTACTAGGAGTGAGGACAGTGGACAGTGCCACTACTTGGTGACACAACATGTTGGCCACCAATCCCTGGTCCAATTCTTCTTGCAAAAAGTCCAAAATTTGAGGAATAGAGGCTGAAGCAGGGTTTATCTGCTTAGATACACACCATTTTCTGAAGGCTGATCAGGTGGCCACGTAAATTCTGGTAGTAGATGGTCGACGTTCTGCCTGGATGGTTTGGATGACCTTTGAGGAGAGCCTGTCCCTCTCTAGGAGGTCCCTCTCAAGTGCCAAATGGCCAATTGCAGCCACTGGGGCTCTGGATGTGATAGGGCCCCCTGGCTGAGAGAGACCTCCTCTGGAGGAATCCTCCATGGCTTGGTGATGGAGAGGCTCACAAGGTCGGCAAACCAGGCCTGTCTGGGCCAAAATGGTGCTACGAGAAGAACTTTTGCCTGTTCTGCGAGGATCTTTCTGATGACATTGGGCAGAAGAGGCAGCGGTAGGAACACGTAGAGGAGGTCTGGAGGCCAGTGGCAAAGCAGAGCGTTGACCCCCTCTGCCCTCTGGGACTTGTACCTGGAGAAGAAGTGAGGGAGGTGAATGTTCTCTGGGGTGGCAAACAAGGATGACTGAGGGAAGGCCGAACCTCCGTGTGATCTTGAGAAGGATATCCAGATGCAGGCACCACTTCAAATGATTGATCATGGCCCTGCTCAACCAATCTGCCTGGACATTGCTCACCCTGGAAATATGCTCTGCTTCAAGGGATGACAGATATTTCTCTGCCCACTTCCTCAGGGGTTCTACCTTCGCCATTAGGGAGTTGGAGTGAGTGCCCCCTGGTGGTTGACATGTGCCTTAGTGGCCACATTGTCCATCAATAGCATCACGTGTTGGCCCTGGGTGGTAGGTTGAAAGTGAAAGGAGAGCTAGCCTTGCCAGTCAATTTATGCTGTGTTTGAGATTTCCTTCGGACCACCTGCCCTGGGCAACCTGAGTGTCCAGATGTGCTCCCTATCTGAATAGGCTGGCAGCCGTAGTGATGGTTAGGCGATGTGGTTCATAGAATAGACTGCCCTTGGCCAGCACAAGAGAATCCCACCACCACAGGGACTGTTGGACCTTGAAGGGAATCGGGATCGGAGATGGGGAGTTGCTCTTCTTGGCCCTTTGATGGGGTAGAAGGCACCATTGCAACTGTCCTGAGTGCAGTCTCGCCCACGGTACTATCGAGAGGCAAGAGATCATCTTGCCTAGGAGCTTTGACAGCAGGACTATGGGAGCGGTCCTCTCACCTGAAGAATCAGTTGTCTGAGGCTGGAGATTTACTCCTGTGATAGAAAGACTTGTCAACTTACAATGTCTATGATGGCACCGAGATGCAGCAACTTGGTGGTGGGGGTGAGGTGGATTGTCTGAAGGACCCACTCATCTGACGTTGTTTTCTCCCATTGGTCCTGAAATAGTTGCAGCTGCCCTCTGATGGGAGCCGTCAGCTGGCTGTCACTTACAGCGATGGAAAGGCTTAGCGCCTGATCTGCCACAAAAGGGCCACTTGGAGAAGGGTTGTTGTCTGGTCCTGTCCCGAAAGGGCTGATGGTCCTGTGACCGGTCCTGTCCCTGATTTTACGGACGTTGGTAGTGACCAGTGCTAGTGGATGGTTCTGAGGAACGGAAGGATTGCTTCCTGAAATAACTAGAACCTTTGCGCTCTGTCTTCTTAGTAACAGACAGCCTAACTTTCTTGTTGTCCTTGTTTTCGACTAGGACAGGTTCTAGGGCTTCCCCAAAAAGTTTCCCTCACTTAAAGGGGGCAGAGGCCAACTTCCACTTGGACCGCATGTCTACATTCCAGTGACGAAGTCACAAGAACTGCCTAGTGGTGACATTAGAAGCCAGAGCCCTGGAAATGAACTTGGCAGAGTGGAGGGGGGAATCCGCAGTGTATTCTGCTGCTGCTAAAACCTTATTAAACTCCTGCTTCAATTTGGTGACTCCTGCTGGAAGCTTAGCAGAAATCTATCTGAGCCAGAGGAGAGAGGCCCTGGATATAAAGGGCGCTGACGTGGCTGTATTGATGGCCCAGGCAGCCAACTGATGGGTCTTGTGACAAGCCCTTTCAGATCTCTTATCCTCTGCTTTCAAGCCCTCTAATAGGTCAGGCGGTAAGGCTGAGGAGGATGTAAGGGCTTGTACCGGAGGATCCATCTGAGGCAATTTTAATAATTCCTCCAGGGAAACATCCACCGTATAGAGCTTTTTATCACTGCTACCAGGCGTGGCTAGAGTGCCCGGTTGAAAACACTGGCGCTGCACAATATTAAAAAATAATTTAGGAACTGGCACAATCTCCTGGGGAACTACCGGTTCCTCAAAGAGTCCTTCGCTAAGGTCTGATGGGTCTACTGTTGCCTGATCAGTGGCAGTTACTCCCATACGGGTGGCTGTTCTGGCCTTATTCAAGATTGTCTTGAATGAAACGTGTTTAAACAAACTGGTGAAGTCTGGTTTATCCATGACCGTTCCCTCGTCCCCTGAGAACTCCTGCTCTGGAAGGATTTCCTCATCTACAGCTGAATCCTCTCTGTCCATTGAGGAATGGTGAGAGCTGGATCTCTGGGTAGCCTCTTAAAGAACTGCCTTAGAGGAAGAAGACCTGGCCCTGCAACGTTGCTTAGTACGTTGCTTGAAGACCCTCTGCAATATGCTGGGATATGGCCTTGGCGATAACCTCCTGCATTTCAGAGGAAAGGTTGGCCCTTGGTCTTCTACAGGCCACCTATGCTTAGTGGCCCGGCGGGGCAGAGGATGTTGTGGAGCCAGTGATAGAACTGGAGGAGAATCCTCTGCTTCCAAGGAGCACTGAAACAAATCCGCATTCTCACCCATGGATGGCCTGGTAAGTGGCTGATTCAGAGTAGTCATCTGATGAAAATTCCTGCCCCTCATCCTCACTATCCGACCGTGGTGAGTCCTGATTTGTAGGAGCTGGGGCCTCTGGTAATTCCACTTCAGGAATTGGAGAACTAGCCACCAATTGTTGCTGGGCTTGTTCAGGTTGTTTCTCTGGTGTTCTTTGGCTCCTGGGGGCAACTTGATCTTGGGACTTTGATCCCCCCCCCCGGCTCTGTCTGCTGAGGGCCTCTGAGGCTGCTTTGCTAGCCTGTCTAGTAATGCTCCTGCTACTAGAGGGCCCTGGCTGCATTGCCTCCTGATGAGGGTTGTCTGCCATTGTGTTGTAAGCCAGTGTATTCTGGGCACCACTCACTACCTGAAATACAGTTGGAGTAGCTGCAGCTGCTGGATCAAAGCAGAGAGGTCGCTGGCTGAGATGATTATTAAGGGCGCCTCCACGATGGAATCTCTGGCACAAGATCTGATCCTCTCAGTGTCTGCAGATCGAACAGCTGGAGGGAGACCTAAGGCAAGGACCAACACCTCACTGTTGTTTAGCAATTGCCACTTAGTGGAGGGGGCGACTGGCCGCTGGATTGCCAGACAGAGAAGTCATGCTGCCACCGCTCTCCAAGGCTCGCTCCAAAGTGCAGGGGGAAAAATGTGGCAAAATTACAAACAAAATGGCCACTGGAAGTTTTCCCTCACTCAAAATGACCACCGCAATGACTACTGCTCGCAAAAAGCAGCGCAAAATTCAAACTGCAGAAGCGATGGCGTGAACGGTTGGGTCCTCGCACCACTGACCATTGCCCCAAATGCTTCATTTAGTAAAAGGCAATGGCGTGATGGCTGGGTCCTCACACCTCTGACCATCGCATCAAAACATTGAAACAAGTGCAAGCGGCTGGGCCCCCTCACCCTGACCACCGCACCAATACAAAAAGCGAATGCAGTGGCTCCCAAGCTGGCTCGCGTCGTCCTGTGAGTTGGAGAAGCCGCACGCACCCGGAGAAGCCCAGAACAAGCGCCATCATCAAGCAGAAGTCAGGGAATCAAAAGCAACTTTAAACAGACCTTATTTTCTTCCAAGATGGAAAAATTCTCTGGTTGGAAAGTCCAATTAAAGGTTAAATTTCTGTTGATATGCTGGAACCACAGAAAACGTTTTCATTGGGCTAGAACTGAATTGAAAAATCTGGGGAGACGGAAGAGGAGGCATGGCTAAAGATCTTTCAATTCAGTCCAGGGCAGTCAGACAAAATTTAACCCATCCTTGGACTCCCCAAGCAGCGTATAGGAAAATGCTTAGACTGAGATAAGAATCCAATCATAATCATATTAGGGTTAGACATTGTATGGCCAAGTAGATGAGAAAAGTTGGCAAGATGTGTAGCATCTCATAATGGTTTCCTAACTTGAGGTCTTGTGGAAGAGGCTGTCATCTTACCCATGTTGAGATAAGCTTCAGTTGTCAGCCCTATGCTATTCTGAATATGGAATTGGGGAGGGATGTGCCATTTTATCTTCAAGTTGCAAAATGTCTTTGAGTATCTTTGAGCAGGGTGTAGCTTTCCTTACAGCGGCATAATAAATTGCACCTGCCAGAATTCTCCTTTCTGTGTAATTATTCAAGGAACTATGTTCTCTGTTTCAATTGGTCAAGACAAGCCTCTAGTAGGATGGGAGAGTTAGAGGCATATTATTCACGAGTTTCTTCAACTTAAAGTAGAAAAGTGTGGTAGTTTCCAAACGTGGCCTTTCCTTCCTCCATTCCTTCCTTCCCTCCTTCTAGAAATATATTTTAAACAAGAGAAAAATAGCAAGAATAATGCAAAGTGCACCTCTATTTGCAAAAGTTGTTTTTCTTTTAAATAGGCGACCTGCAAAAAGAGGGCCACATTCTAACTATGAAAACAACATTTGAAAAACAAATGGAGGAAAATACATCATTATGTAAGTGAGAGAAAACCGCACTGCTTTTAAAACCTAACCCATTTTTAAAAATATGTGCTAGGTGTTTTCAATATATAGTTGGGGGGGGAATCTGTTGAGGGATGGGGGAGTGATTCATAGCAGCTGGGCTCACTATATTTTATTGGCACTGAAACAACATATGCTGCAAATCAATTGAGAGAATAAAGGGTTTCCCCCCCCCCCCCATGTTCTGCGAGAGGAGGTCATAGCAAATCAACTGTAAACCTTTCCAGCCAGCAGTTCCTTTACTTTTACCTGCAACAGCTTGGCACTGTTAAAATATTACTCATCTTTGCTAGTTTCCCATGTTTTATCCAAGCCTGGAAGTGGGATATTTTATGATATATGGGGAAAGTCTGGCAAAGATCCAGTTATCTCTTCCCCCGAGGGGGATAAAAATAATGTCCAGAGGATCAAGAAGAAAATGCTCTACTAAGCTGGGAAAGCATTTTTTTTTTTAAAAAAAAAAGTGTGCCGACTTTATGCCCTGAGACAGAACTGCCTTCCAAAGGTTATTCCCAGCTAAACTCAGAATACCAAAGGTGGGTTTCAAAAATTGTTTGAACCTACTCTGTGGGTGTGGCCTTCTTTGTGGGAGTGGCTTGCCGCCCATGTGACTGGATGGGAGTGGCTTGCCGCCCATGTGACCGGATATGAAGATGCTGACGACACTTGTCAGAACCACCTTAAATTACCTCACACATAGCACTGGCATGCATAAGAATATGATGTAAACTTGTTTTTTAAAAGGCATCTTTGGTTTGCGTTAAAACAACTTCAACACATGCAATGTTCTGATTGCACTACAAATGCACTAGTCATCCTTACCTTTCACAGAGGCCCTGAGTTTTATAAATATGAGCATGATAGTGTAGAATAATCATATCCAAGGACCAGTGATGGGTTTCAAAAAATTTTGGAACCTCTTCTGTAGGTGTGGCCTGCTTTCCGGGTCCACTGGTGGAACCTCTTCTAACCGGTTCGGGAGATTTGACGAATCGGTTCTACCGAATAGGTGTGAACTGGTAGGAACCCAACTCTGCAAGGGCCACTCTTGACCATAGATATTTCAAATAAAACAAGAGTACTTTTATTTAGATCTTTAATCTAAAACTGAACTGTTTTTGACTCTAACTCCCATGAAAAAAAAAGATTTACTACATACATGGAAGGACCACAACAAAGTTAAATTTCTTTCATATAAAAGTATGGCTACCAATAAGGTTAGCTAAAATCTTAACAAATACCTCCCCAAAATGTTGGAAATGCGAATCAATACATGGAACATATTACCATTTATGGTGGACCTATGAGGAGGCTAAATTTTTTTGGAAAAAGATCAAAAATTGGCTGGAGGCAATAACAGGGGTTAAAATAGAATGGAAACCTGAAGTTTTTTTTAATTAGGAATAATGTCTGCGAAATACAAAAAAGAAATCCAGTATTTAATACTACATATAATTACGGCGGCAAGGATTGCCTTTGCCCAGAAATGGAAAAAACAAATTAATCCCAAGTGAAGATGAAATAATAAGAAAGTTTATGGATTGTGCCGAAATGGACAAACTAACAAAAGAAATCCAGTTAAAAGAAGAATCAGAATTCTACCAGATATGGGATAAATGGTATAGGTGGATGGAGGAAAGAAACAAAAATCAATGAAGGAATATAACAAAACTCAAAAAAATAATAGTTATGAGTAAAATAAGTGGGTTAAGAATGATGAAATCCAATTGAAATACAATAGAAGGGGAAATAATATAAGGTGAGTGGTATCGATTGATAATTGCTATTATAAAGAACAGGAAGTTTCTGTTCGTATTGTATTGTATAAATGTGGTGTACGTCTAAATTTTGAGTGTGTGTATTTTACATGTTTGTTAATAAAAATCTTTTTTTTAAAAGTATGGCTAATGGGCACACTTACCTTTTATCAGAAGTTTAACAATATTGTGTGTGTGTGTGTGTATGTATGTATGTATATAGATACACACACACATACATATATACATACATACATACATACACATACATACATACATACATACATACATACATACATACACATCTCTGCAGTGTTAAGTACAAATCTACATAAGAGCTTTTCACTGTAACCCTTATTTTACTCAAAATTGGTCTCATTATGAACAATATTGTAAAATGGTAATTGGGCATAAGATTGGAAAGTTAAAAGGCTCTCTTATTATTTTGTTTTCAAAATCTGGATTCTGAGTGTCTTTGTGAAATCAATAATAAAAGCCACACATTGGAGGCATGCATACATAGAGCCAGTTTGGTGTAGCAATTAAGGCATCAGGCTGAGAAACTGGAGGACTGTGAGTTCTAGCCCCTTCTTGGGCATGAAGGCATTTGGGTGACCTTTGGTCAGTTATTCTCTCTCAGCCCTGGGAAGTAGAAGTTTTCACTTCTGAAAATCTTGCCAAGAAAACTGCAAGGACTTATCCAGGCAGTCAAGAAGAATCAACCCTGAAGGTAAATGCATGCTCTCTTTCTCATACACAAAATAGATAGATAGATAGATAGATAGATAGATAGATAGATAGATAGATAGATAGGTAGGTAGGTAGGTAGGTAGGTAGGTAGGTAGGTAGGTAGGTAGGTAGGTAGGTAGGTAGGTAGGTAGGTAGGTAGGTAGGTAGATAGAGATAGAGATAGAGATAGAGAGATAGAGATAGAGATAGAGATAGAGATAGAGATAGAGATAGAGATAGAGATAGAGATAGAGATAGAGATAGAGATAGAGATAGAGATAGAGATGATAGAGATAGAGATAGATAGATAGATAGATAGATAGATAGATAGAGAGAGAGAGAGAGAGAGAGAGAGAGAGAGATAGACAGACAGACAGACAGACAGACAGACAGACAGACAGACAGACAGACAGACAGATAGAGATAGAAATGGATGGATGGATGGATGGATGGATGGATGGATAGATAGATAGATAGATAGATAGATAGATAGATAGATAGATAGATAGATTGAAGATAGATATATTGATAGATTGATAGATTGATAGATGATAGATAGATAGATAGATAGATAGATAGATAGATAGATAGATAGATAGATAGAAAAAAAATAATGTTATCTCATTTATAGTGAAAAGTCTGAACATGATAATGATGATATGAATCCTTTTGTGCAGTTGTTAACATTAACAAAGCATTATTGTAACCTTTCTTTTAAACGGAGGGGTTCAAGATTTTGCTCTTGTTTTTGATTTTGCATGGACATAACTCATTTTCTGAGTTCACACATTGCACAAACCTCTGGTTTGTTAAACCTGTTTCTTGAATCAGGTTTGAGTTGGATTAACACAAGTAAAGCAGAAGGGGGGGGGGGAACCACTTAATGGTTTAATTTAATTTCCAACTTATTGTGTAAACAGAGGCAGATTCCCTACCCCCAATAAAAGTATGAGAGAGTTTATTTTTCTTTTGTTTTTCTAAAAACAAAATAAATGCATTCGGTCTAATGTGTGAATAATCACCACACCACCTTTGTGTGTTTTCTTGTAAGCTGTGACTATGATTTTTGGACATTGAGAAATGGTAATAATAGAGATGTCCCCGAACTGCAGTTGGGAACTTATCTGGACCAGAGTTATTATGTTATCCTTACTTTTTTAGATGATGTCACTTGTAGTTGCACTGTTGATCTCAGAAGTCTAAATATGGTACTGTAGAAGATTTTTTGAAACAATGAGGCATCTGGAAGTTAATTTTAGAGATGAGTGATAGTTCTGGAGGTAAAAGGTTGGGAGCACTGCACCTCCATATCTCTGAGATTATATCAGCGGATGAGTCACATAAAGGAAAAACAGCCATTGCATTCTGATGACTCAAATGATGGGTTGTGTGGCATTGAGGCTGTGCATACAGTTCTTGACTTTTGAACTCAAAATATTTTTTTTTACTTATGAGATTTAGTTCATATGGTAGGGCACCAAGTTATCTGAAAGTGAAATTAATTGGAGAAAAACTTCCTTATTAAACATGATAAATGATGCATGATATACATAGACCGCTCTCTCTTTTTAAATAAAGCATAACAGAAGGTCAGCAAAGGCATACCAAAATGATTGAGTCAGAACTGGGGGGATAATGAGAGAAATTTCTTTTTAATCTAAATACATTGTAGCTTGTTTTATCAGCTCCCAGTATTATGAAATATGTCAGGCTCCAAACAAATTTACAAAATCCAAGATCACATTAATTTAGAAACAAATGTCTGAAGCCTGTATTTTCCTCTGCCGGTAAAATATGTGGTGCTTTGAGACCTCCTTGGCTTTGACTGGGGTGCACTTCCATACTAAATTTATTTATTTATTACTCGGCTGTTAATGAACTTTGTATGGCTGCCAGTGATGTGTGGTGAGGTTTATGGCTGGTGAGGCACTGACACAGTGGTGGGTTTCAAATTTCAACTCCCAGAATTCCACAGCCAGGCATGCTCAGTTCCGATTTAAAGCGACAGCATTTGTTTTTCTCCTTTGCGAAAGAAGTTTCCTTCTTTCTTTTTTCTTTTTCTTCTCCCTTGCCCTTCTTCCTCCCTCTCTCCCTCCTTCCCCCCTCTCTCAAACACACACACACAGAAGTTGGATTGGACTATCTCTCCTACCCCCTTCCCTCTCTCAATCACTCACTCTCTCTCTCAAACAAACACACACACACAGACACACACACACAGACACACACACACTGATTGGAGGGAGAGCACCAGCAAGGAGACCACAGGAGGAGGCAGGAAGCCAGTCAAAGATTCATACTGGAGCACACACACTTTCCCCCAGCTCCAGAAGGATTCAGCCCAGCTTCATTGATTACAGGTTTGAAAAGGCAACATAGCTCTGCCTGTAATCAAACTACACTTGGGGAGGGAGAGCACAATTGAGCCAGGGTCCTTCCCTCCAGCCTTTGCCCAAAGCCCCGCACCAGGAGGATGAAGTTTGAATTCCTCCCCCTCCCTCTGACCCACACATATCTTTTCCAGCTGCTTCAAAGAGGACTTAAACTCTGCTCTTGCCTTGGGTCCTCTGAAGAAGCCCTGCCCAAATCAGTGCAGGAGAACTACGTGCCTCACCTACATCAGGAATTTTTAGGCTTTTAACCCTTGCTTAACTCTGCTGGAGTGATCATAAAACACCTAAAAAGACTAGATGAGGCATGCAGTTCTCTTGCCTCATAGTAGAGGGCGTTTTTTTGAGGCTTTTTTAAACAGTTAAGCAGAGTCATCCACGGTGAGGCAGCATCTAGCTCAGCCTGACCTCAGCTCTCGCCTTTTTCCTTTTACGTTTTTTTTCTTTCATGATGACCAGGGTGAGGCTGTGCCTCCCCTGCCTCACTTGACTGCGTCACTGATGGCTCACAAAGAACAATTCTGGGCAGCACACATGAAACTATCCTTATCAAAATATAAGAATCAATAAGAAAAGTTAAATTATTGGAAACAAAATATATCAACTCTTAAGTAAAGAGAGAGTGAATATATCTACCTTATCTGGACATGTCTCCAGTTACCTGAGATATCTAGGCCTGGTGACATAATCAGGTTTTGAGGATTTTTTGGAACATGAAAAGTAAGGGTGTCAAACTCAATTTCATTGAGGGCCTTATCAGGGTTGTGTTTGACCTTGGGAACACGTGGCCAGGGTGGGCATGAACAATTCAACGTCACTTGTGTTGGGGACACCTGTGGTGTCCAAAACATGCCCCCCCCAAGCTCTGTTTTCACAGGCAGAGAGTTGCAGGGCGTGGTTGCCTCCATTTTAACAGGCAGAGGCACCATGGGCTGGTCCTTCACTGTTCCCAGGGAAGCCCTGTGGGCAAGATCTAAGCACCCCATGGCTGGATCTGGCCCACAGGCCTTGAGTTTGACACCACTGATCAAGAGGAATGGAGGAATTTCAGGGGGAAGATTTTTCCATATTCATTTATTTATGATAAAAAATAAAAACTCATTATTATAGGCCTCTTTGGATAATCAATATCTTCTCTCAGAGCAGCAACGAAGAAGAAATTACAAGGATTTGGTCTAATGTGTGGCAGATAAAATTATATCCCCATTAATTTCTAGCATTAATAGAAATTCATTGATCTAAGAAGAAAATTAACATTTCTTGGTTTCATCTTGCTAATTAAAATAAAGAAGTGCCTACTGATTGGGGGGTGGGGTTAGTTTTTAATCCGAATTGTTTTAACTAAACAGTTGAGGTGTTTCATTCATTTTGATATCTATATTGACCAATAGTTGTTTTTCACATTTTTTGCATCATATAATAGTTCAGTTGAATCTTATCAATGATTTCTAATTAATCTGGTGTTTTTTTTAAAAAAAGTTTGTGAATAATGGAACTTATTTTAGCAAAGTAATTATTCTTGATTCTCAGATTTATGATCATAGATATTTGTGATCTTCCTGATGAGAGGTGTGTGTGTGTGTGTGTGTGTGTTGTGGGGGTGTTTCTCTATTTCGATAGCTTCCATAATTATTCTCTTGTTGAAGTGTTCAGTTTTGGAGATTAACCTGGCCAAGACAATCTCAATCTTACATGGGAAAAGACCCGAACACAACAAGACCAGCATGCATATGCGTATGTGTATCCTTATTCGTATACATATACATATGTGTGTATGTATGTATGTATGTGTGTGTGTATATATATATATATATATATATATATATATATATATGTGTGTGTGTGTGTGTGTGTGTGTGTGTGTGTGTGTGTGTGTGTGTGTGTGTGTGTGTGTGTCTTTTCCCATGTAACATTGAGATTGTCTTGGCCAGGGTAATATCCAAAACTGAATACTTCAACAAGAGAATAATTATGGAAGCTATCGAAATAGAGAAACACCCCCACAACATGAATAAACGTGATGATACCTCATGCCTACCAGACATCTGGAAACCAGCCCTAGTTAACAGACAAGCCCCACCCACCACCCAGGCCACGAAACAACAATAGACACACAGCCAGCACCAATCTACCAATCATGATACAACCAGACAACCAATCATTCCACTTACTGAAACAAAGCCAGCACTCCACACACACAGACCAAGATTTATAGAAAGATGGCAGCTCTGATCACACTTTAAGCCCAAAACCCAGCCTGAAGATGGCGAGTGAAACCTCGCTGAAACGTTGCCAAGACAATCTCAATCTTACACCCGTGAAAATCTACGAAAACAAATATACATACATATATACATACTTATGTACGTATGTATGTGTGTGTGTGTGTGTGTGTGTGTGTGTGTGTGTGTTCGTAGATATTCACGGGTGTAGGTATGCTGGTCTTGTTGTATTCGGGTCTTTTCCCGTGTAAGATTGGTCAGAGCTGCCGTCTTTCTATAAATATTAGATTTAGATTTAGATTTGTTTTATTTATATGCCGCCCTATTCCCTACAGGGACTCAGGGCAGCGAACAACTCAAACGGGAAAGGGAACACACAAATACAAGACAAGCATTTAAGATAGCCAACAACCACACCTGTCGAGAGGGGAAGGGAGCTCATCAACCCCAGGCCTGCCGACACAGCCAGGTTTTAACAGCTTTTCGAAAGGACTGGAGAGAGTTGAGGGTCTGAATCTCTGCAGGGAGTTCATTCCAAAGGGCCGGAGCTGCAACAGAGAAGGCCCTCCCCCGGGTCGTAGCCAGATGGCATTGGCTGGAAGACGGAACCCGGAGGAGGCCGACCCTGTGTGATCTAATGGGTCTCTAAATATTGGGGGGAGGGGGGGGTGCAGCTCCGACCACATCTTAAGACCAAAACCCAGCCTGAAGAACATATGTGCATGCGCGCTCACACACACACACACATATACACACACAATACCTTTAAAAATAATTTTAAGCCAATAGAGGCATGTGAAATTACTGTAATTGGAACTGAAACATTGCTTGGATTTGAGACATAATCTTTTCAGTTTTAGGAGGGCTTCAATCTGAAAAATTGAATCATTTCTGAAGATTGTGCATGTACATAAGACTGTAGCAGGTGAGCAGGCTGAGCCCAAGGGTGGAATTAAATGTGTCATCAGTCACAAGAGAGCCAAGAGAATTCCGTTGATCCTTATCTACTGCTAATTTAGCTTGACCATTTGTAGACCAGATTCTTATATACAGGTAGCATAAACTTTTAGTGCTTTGAACCAATTCCTGTTCCCAGTTACTTGTGCCTGTCAAAGACCCTCTTACCATTTAGACTGAAGGAGAAGAGCTATTCTGACCCACACATCACTTTGATAAAGTAGTTTGCTTCAAAGCCATGTTGTTCAGTGAATCAAATTAAATTAAATTAAAAGAATATTGGGCATTGAGCTAGGATTCCTGAGATCTAATTTCAAATCTGTATTGGTCTCCAAATAACTCGACTTTTCACTAACATTTATGTTCACCTACCTTAGATAATTTGTAATGGTAAATACATGAGTATTTGGAAAAATACTAAACCATGTTAGTAGCTACATCCTTCAGAAGACCAGTACACAAAAATCTTTGACTTCAGGGGGCCTGTCCTGAGTCTTTTGCATTGGAGAGAAGGACAAATAGTTCTTATTGTGATTTATTTAGAAGAAGAGGTCAAATAATGAAATTTGCTCCATTCTTTGATAATGACATTGCTGATGTTAAGAGCATACTCTTCCTCCAAACTGCCAGCCGCCTGCAATTTGGCATTTCGACTCTCAAAAGGCTCAAAGTTGACTCAGCATTCCATCCTTCCAAGGTCAGTAAAACGAGGAACCAGACTGGTTGGGACAATATGCTGACTCTGTAAACTGCTTAGATAGGGTTATAAAGCAACTGCGAAGCAGTATATAAGTCTTAGTGCTATTTCTATTGCTATACCATTTCAAGTGACTGTCCAATCTTTTCATAAAAACCTCCAGTGAGAACTTCTGCTGGCAAGCTGTTCACTGGTTAATTGTTATCACTGTTAGGAAGTTTCTCTTAATTCCAGACTGCTTCCCTCCTTGATTAGTTTCTAACCATTCTTTCTTGTCCTGCCTTCTGATGCTTTGGAAAATAAGTTGACTCCCCTCCTCTTTGTGGCAACCTGTCAAATATTGGAATACTACTAACTTGTCACCCCAGGTCCTTCTTTTCTCTAGACTAGCCAAAGCCCAATCCTGCAAATGTTCTTCACACAGTATGTTTTAGTCTCCAGGCCTTCAATCATCTTGGTTGCTCTTCCTTGCCCTTTTTCCAAAGTCTCAACATCTTTTTTGTAATGTGGTGACCAAAACTTGATGCAGTATTCCAGGTATAGCCTTAATAAGGCTTATAAAGTTGTACTAATACTTCATGTGATTTTGATTCCATGCCTTTGTTTATACAACCAAGGATTGTATTAGCTTTTTGGGCTGCTGCTGCATTTTGCTGGCTCATGTTTAAATGATCATCCACTAGGACTCCAAGGTCCTTTCCAAAGTCATATTGGAATCATATTGATATGATAAGGCAATTGTACATAAAAAGAGTAGAATTTCCCAGGTGTTTTACTAGGTAAAAGAGTATTGAGGTGAGTCCTTGAATCCTTATAGGGAGTACAGTACAGCAGTTCGTGAGCTGTAGTTTCAACAGCACTTTGTCCATAGAGGCATAATCTCAGCTCCAAAACAGCTCTGAGGAGAGTATTACCACATGCTCAAGTTGATGCTTTCTAGAATTTGGAAACAGTTATATGGTGTACCCTGTTTTCCCCAAAATAAGACCTCCCTGGATAATAAGACCAATCGGGTTTTTGAGCACAAGTGCTAAAATAACCCCTCCCACAAAATAAGCCCTTCCCGAAAATATTGCAACACAGAAGCAATCATGAGATGCTCACCACTTCCTGCACTTCAAAAAAAATAAGACCTCCCCAAAAATAAGACCAAGCACTTATTTCAGGGGTCAAAGGAAAATAAGACCCTGTCTTATTTTGGGGGGGAAAGGGTATGTATTTTTCTGATTTATGAAAAAAGGAACATGAGTGCTAATAAAACTTTGAACTGCAGCCACTATTTTTGAGCATTTTATGTAACATGATTTTGGTGTGTACTGTTCTTTTCTGAAGCTGAGGGAAAATATGCCCAAATATTTAAAATATGTCACTTTTTTAATACTCTGACTGGTCCAGCTGTACAGAGTGAACACCTTCATACTATCTACTCTGATATGCATGTATATTGAAAAGAACAAATTAAAAGACATCTAAGAAAGAAATGATCCAGATTGCACTGGTGGCCTAGGCAGTCAGTGGCAATCTAAACAAATGTTTGCTGTAAGGCAACTCAAAAGCTGCCAACGCAAATGCTCAGAGAGTCAAGAAGAGGACAGATGATGCCATTTTATTAGTATTTTCACTAAACATTCCTTGCTAGGCACATGCAGAAAAAGAAAACAAAGATCCCTGCAATATGAAAAGTGGCATGCTTTTAAAAACAACAATCTGGCACAAAGTTGAAGAATAAGATGACAAAGAAGAGGAGATCCCTTTGAATTATGGGGTTATAAAACGATTCCACCTGATCCTCCTGCATCTACAGTATACAACCCAAACCTTCATGCAGAGACAAAAATATAAAGATTTTCACAAAAGAATCTTTTTTTTCTGCTGATCTAATCAACAAAGGATCGCACATTTAGAGATATAGAGAAATCAGATAAAAAGAAAATCTATCCCATTTTAATATTTGTCTGATTTCCATTCAGATTTTCAAATGGATTTTTAATTCCTAAGCATAAAAATTGTCAAATGGTGTTAGCGATAGGGTTGAACTTACTTACTGATTGTAAGCTCTGATCGGAAGAGCCGAGGTGGCGCAGTGGTTAGGGTGCAGTACTTCAGGCCACTTCAGCTGACTGTTATCTGCAGTTCAGCGGTTCTAATCTCACCGGCTCAAGGTTGACTCAGGCTTCCATCCTTCCGAGGTGGGTGAAATGAGGATCCAGACTGTGGGGGCGATATGCTGACTCTGTAAACCGCTTAGAGAGGGCTGAAAGCCCTATGAAGCAGTATATAAGTCTAACTGCTATTGCTATTGCTATCAGGGAGAAGTTCTCCTATTTTGATTTAAAATGTGCATTAGCTCTTCACAGAAAAGCTGCTAGTCCATTTGAGTTCCTGATACAATGTGCAGTCCACAAATGTTGAAAATAGGTGAGGATTGAATGCCTGCTGGATTTCCTGATTTTCTACCATCATAAATCTGTGGCAGCAAAAAATTTGCTTCCTGGAATACGTTTAAGAAAGATCTTTGTAAAATAGCAATAGCACTTAGACTTATATACTGCTTCACAGTGCTTTTACATCCCTCTCTAAGCGGTATGCAGAATCAGTATATTGCCCCCAACAATCTGGGTCCTCATTTTACTGGCCATGGAAGGCTGAGTCAACCTTGAGCCTGGTGAGATTTGATCTGCCAAATTGCAGGCAGCCAGCTGTCAGCAGAAGTAGCCTGCAGTATTGCACTATAACCACTGTGCTGCCATGGCTCTCCTAATCTCCTAATTGCCATATTTATATAAGTATAAGAGTATAAGACACATTGGAATATAAGATGCACCTTAGTTTTTGTGGAGGAAAATAGGGGAAAAATCTGCCTACCAGGTATTCATTTTTATTCCCACAGCACCAGAAAAACAAGCAAACACAATAATATAATAAAATGACACTTTTTGCCATTTTTTTCTTTCCCTAGCAGCCAGGTGGGCATTCAGCCAAAAGCACTTAAGCACTTAAAATGTAACAAAGCTGAATCAACAAACCAGCCCACCACTTGCCTGAAGGAAACCATTGAGAAAATGTAGACAGCCCATAGGAAAAATCCCTGCCTTGCCCTTAAAGGGATTGTCCCCAAAAGAATAGAAATCATGTAGCCACAGGAACTCTCTGCCTTGCCCTTGAGAGGATTATCTCCCAAAAATAGAATTCTGACAAAAGAAGTACCTCTTAAGGCAGTCTTCAAATATTCGAGGCTTCTCCCAGCTAGAACAATGGGGGAAATATTCGAAGCTTTTTTTCAGCCCTAATGAGGTGCTAATGAGTGAAGCATCTTCCTATCTTCCGTGGGAGTTTCACTCCTTAGCACCTTATTAGGACTGAAAAAAAGCTTCCAAAAAGCTACATTTTGAGTATAAGATGCATCCAAATTTCTACCCTCTTGGGCGGGGGGAAGGTGCATCTTATGCTCCAAAAATACAGTAGACAAAATATTCTAAGATTTTAAAATGGAAGGAAAAAGCCTTGATAAAAGGAATTTAGTGAAAGCTCAGCCAATTGAAGAATCAGAAATGGTGAAAGTTAGAGGGAGCTTTCACTGAAGTTTGGCCAGTTCTAATTATCATTATGGCACAAAAGAGGAAAATATATGTTGGCAGGACTGCATGTTTAAAGTTGGATCAGTCACATTGAAAAGTAGAAGCATATGAAAGGTGTGCGTCAGATTTGGTGCTGAACTAGATGAATATGACTTGCAGATTACTTTGGGAAGATAATTTATAGTTCTTGGACATATTACTTCTTATCAGTACAAATCATAGCATTCTCAGTTACTTATAAAAATCATAGTCAGGTTTAGAACTGTATTAATTTATTGGGAGAAGTTATCTTTCAAAAGGAGAAATTGAAGTAGGGTTTTTCTTTCCTTTATCTCTCTCTTTATCTTTGCAGTAGCAGGCCCTGCACAAATAACCTCACGGCTTTTTCCTAAAAGAGCAAAGAGAATCTTTTGATCTGCTATGATAATCAAGTTAATGTTCACTTTTCTACATTACTATAAATCTCCTTTCCCTGTGGACTCAAACATAATTACCTCATGCTATAAACTCAGACATTTCAACAACAAAATCATTAAATCAGACAATTGTCTGGGGAGGAATTTCTCTATCTACTTCCACAAAACTTTTATAACTAACACATATCTATTCTTGGTTGATCATAAAATTTAAAAGACCTTTTTCCTGAGTTTTAGATTCTGAATATAGTCTTTGATCTTAATCCTCTTTCCAATACTGAAAACACTAGGCCCAAAGATCTGAATCTCGTTCTGCTCAACAATGCTTGAAGAGTCTGGGGCCAAGACATTTATTTCTTTCCTGTACTGTACAGCAGACATTTAAAACAACAACAACACTCTACCCACATTTTTCAAAGCAAATGGGTATTACTATAATAGATGAGAGTATAAGAAATTGCTCTAGTTGCCTATCTAGCTGATAATGATTAATTTGCTGCTTTCTACTGTGCTCTGGCATCTCAAGTTGCAGATGCACAGATCCACAAGTGATGATTAGATTATTGTACTGTGCTGTACATTATGCTGCCATTAAAGTTGAAAAGTATGCAGAGGTGGGTTCCTACCAGTTCGCATCTATTCGGTAGGACCGGTTCATCAAATCTACCGAACCGGTTAGAAGAGGTTCTACCAGTGGACCTGGAAAGCAGGCCACACCTACAGAAGAGGTTCCAAAATCTTTTGAAATCCACCACTGGCAAGGATCTTGTAACTTGACAGCTTTAAGACTTGCATGCTTCAATGCCAGAGTTTCTGAATAGCTACTTGGACCAACCTAAGTACTAATTCATAATTTCATATCAAGTCACATGGGCGGAAAGCCACTCCCATCCGGTCACATGGGTGGCAAGCCACTCCCACAAAGGAGGCCACACCCACAGAGTAGGTTCCAACAATTTTTGAAACCCATCACTGAAAGTATGACAAAGAATAGAATCACTAGGATGGGTGCTCAGTTCTCATTACATAGAATGCATATCTTCCTATGGGTTCCCTTTGGGTTCTAACCACTACAGGTTTACTGTTTGGGAATGGGTTAACAACTACCCAACTTCCCTATAGACTTACACTAAATCTAAGAATAGTCTTGAACTTCGCACTCATTATTCAAGCTATTTTCCAAAGCACCTGAAGGCCAGACAGGGAATAATAGATGGAAACTGACCAAGGAGGGATTCAACCTAGAAATAAGGAGGAACTTTCTGACAGTGAGAACAATCAAACAATGGAACAGCTTGCATTGAGAACTTGTGGAAGCTTCATCACTTGACACTTTCAAGTGAGATTGGACCGCCATTTGTCAGAAATTGTGTAGGGTCACCTGCTTGAGTGGGGGTGGGTGGGTGGGTGGGTGGGTGGGTGTTGGACTAGATGATCTATAAGGTCCCTTCCAACTCTGTTAATCTGTTAATTCCATTTCAAGAGCTATTACTGGGAAAATAGGGTGCTTTCAAAAATGGCCACAGATCTTCAAAACATTTTCTCTCCTTGGAAAAATAGGTTATGATGTTGTAATTTGTTTCAATCTCCCTTTAAATGAATTGTTCTGTGACTGAAAAGACATTCCTGATGAATTTGATTATTTTTTTATTTAAATGGAATAACGTTCATTTTCAAGATAACTATATGCACTGTCCCTCTGCTTGACCCACCATGTTACAAATGGAAGATTGAGTTAAGATCACGAAGTGGGGGTCCTGTGGCATTTCGGCGAGAGGGTGCGTGCTGTGATTCACACAGAAGAGAAAAAGCAATGTTTTCGCTCTCAATGCAAGAAGGAACAACAACTGCATCAACTACTACTGCTGAGGTGTAAACAAAGGACTGGATATGCAAAGATACCACTTCCCAGGACCACTAGCTCACTTACCTGTTTTGTTAAAAGAAACAATGGTGTCTTCTGGTTGGAAATATTTGCCTTATGTCACATATCTGTTCTGACCCGCTCCTCCGTCCAGTAACAAAAGCCGAGACAAGCTTAACTGGATTGTACTTTAATAGTAAGAAACCAAAACCTCGGTGTCTGAAAGCCAAGCATAACAAACTTGGCAGCAACTCAGACAAACCTTAGCAGCAATCCAGCCTGCCAAGTTAGTTATAAAAGTTCTCTTTAGTCAATGTGTTGACTTCTGCAAGAGGGGCGTGTGCACAACAGTCTTTTTATAGTCTGGAGAGGAGCCTAATGACCACCAGCTGAGTGCAATTACCTCCTGTACTTGCGTAACTGTTCCTGACGCCTATTAGCTCTTCAATTCCAGGCATCCAGGAAAAACTCACTGCTGGCTTCTGGATCACTCTCCCTTGTTTCATCCCCCCCGGTCCAAGGCTCAGGCGCCACCTGGTCGCCAACCAGTCTCTCTGTGCCCTGCTCGGAATCGGAACCCTGTCCAGGGTCTTCCACATCCTCCAGAGCTGACTCATAGGGCCCCTCGCTGTCGGAGTCTGGTGACAGCACCAACGGCTCCTGCTGGGCCACAACACATATCCATATCCGATTGGATTGACCCAGGCTCAAGAGAGACACAAAAGCATTAGACTCTGGGATGTGGCTTGCTTATAGCTCCCTATAAGGGTTGTGGAAATGTTTTATTTTGTAAAAACAAACAAACAAACAAACTTATAAAAGTGATATATGAATGCTACCTATATTCTGTTCTGTTGCTATCTCTCCACTTTCATTATGACAATTATTGTTACTATGACAATTGCTGTTCTGCTATTACTATTCAATTACTATTAGGTGAATTACCTATTACTCTATTACTACTCCCATTTATTTTGAATCCTCTATTCTTATTCCTATTACTCTATTTCCTATCACTCTATTACAATTACCTATATTCTATGCTCTATACCAGCGATGGCTAACCTTTTTGTTGTTGGATGCCAAAAATGCAAATGTGATAGCGCATGCACATGCTGGCACCCGTAATGCAAAGCACGTACCCACATGCATATGCATGCACACCCTCCTACACACACACACACTCTCTCCTCCCCACCCGTGCCACACTGCTCGGCTCCAAGCTGAGCTTGGTATTTTCTTTGGGGGACTGGGAGAGGCCGTTTTTGCCCTCCCCAGGCTTTAGGAAAGCCTCCATAGCTTGGGGAGGGCGAAAAACAGGCCCAATAGACTTACTGGAAATTCAAATTTCTGGTAGGGCTGTTGGGCCCGTTTTTCACCCTCCCCAGGTTCCAAATACCTTTGTAGGGCAAAAATGGCCTCATCCAGCCCTCTGGAAGGCCGAAAATCAACTGGCTGGCACGCACCATAGGTTCGGCATCACGGCTCTATACTACTACTGGTATGCATCAACATTTCTTTCCTAAGCCTGTTGTTACTTAAGCCTACTCCCTCTCTGAGATTTCTTCTTCTTCTGTCTCATGTAGAGTTCCTGGAACTTTGTTTTTTTTTTAACATGGTTCCTTGTCTTGCTGGGCCTCTCTACTTATATTCATCTCTTTTGGACCAACCACTTGTTCTAAAGGGGAAAAATGTATATATTTTTTGGGTACTTGAGAGACCGCCTGCTGCCACTTACCTCCCATAGACCGATTAGATCCCACAGATTAGGCCTCCTCTGAATTCCATCCGCCGGCCAATGCCGACTGGCGACTACCCCGGAGGAGAGCCTTCTCTGTGGCTGCTCCGACCCTTTGGAACGAGCTCCCCATGGAGATTCGAACCCTCACCACCCTCCAGGCCTTCCGCAAAGCCCTTAAAACCTGGCTGTTCCAACAGGCCTGGGGCTAAAGAGCTTCCCCCCCACTCGAATGGTATGGTTGTTGTGTGCTTTTAAATTGTGTATTGTTCTGTTCGTCTTTTTTATCCCTGATCTGTACCCCCTTCCCTGACTTGGATTGTGAGCCGCCCTGAGTCCCCTTCGGGGAAAAGGGCAGCATATAAATGCAATAAATTCAGTTCAATTCAATTCATTTGCCTGCTGTACAGCTTGCTGGTAACTGCTGAGCTCCAAAGTATACATCTCCCCAATTCTTCCCCCACACCTGTGTCAAGGTTGCAGTTTTATTGCCAACTCTACCATGCTGACACTGGGGACAAAATTCAAAGGGGATGGAGGGGGATGCAGCAGTGGTGCCTGCTCTTCCACAGTTTAGAAAGCATCTTCATATATGTTGTAATTTAGGTAGCGTCTTCAATATTGTCTCAAAGCCTCTATTCAGTACCACTTTGGCGAAGGCTGTTGTCCAACAAACGGAGCCTGTTCTTCCAACTTATTTGACGCCCACCTATTGGGTAAATCTTCTATTTGGGCTGGTTGCCTTAAATAGCAAAATTCAAGCACCTGGCAGGTGACCATCCCTGTCTGGCAGGTTTCATTTGATGTGTGTCAAGTTGTGAAGGCCAATTTAATCTGTTTCTCTAAAGATAACAAAGGCTTTTTAGAATTACTCTACGGTTTGGTCAAAGGAACAGTGTATAGCAGCATGTTTTTATAGAAATAGTATTGGAAGTTTATGAACCAGATCCCCAGCTGCTCCAATTTCCTGTTGTTCCTTTGAAAACAATTGTGTCAAATTTATAATTTGTCTTTGCAAATGGAAGGAATACTTTTTTCCCCCTGGATTTGGCTTTAATAGGAAGGGATGCTACTTGTTGAGCCTATCAAACCCAGCCAGCTGTTTTTAGTATAAAGTTAAGACAGCCATCCTTTTCTTCACTGTGCACAATAAAAACAGTAGGTGAATTCCTTAATTACCTTCTTATTTCCTCCTGATATTTTTTTCTAAAAGACAGTCAGTTGTTTATGTTATTTAAAGCAACCATATCTAGGAGGGAAAATATTTGTACAAATAGCAGGTCAAATCAATATAACAGTATCTTGTTTGCAATATGGCTGACATGACAGGCAATGTGTATTTTGTCTCTTTAACTGTTCAATATTTTTCACTAAGCTCCTTTCATGAATATATACAGTATTAATTTACTAAAATATATCTCTTATGTTAAGATTTCTCTCTGCATTATTTTGCTCATGATTTCTTTGGGGATCAAATAATTTAAAGTCCAAAACTAAAGTTAGCATACGATAATGTTAACTTCTCACTCATTGTGATAGGCAGCCAATAAGAGGTTGAGTTGCTCCTGGTTTGGCCCGGATTGGGCAAACCAGTAGTGGCAGTGGTGGGAAGCTCCGTCCACCCACCCGGATATTTCTGCACATGAGCAGAAGAGTCTTGCGTGCACACCCACGAACAAAGCAAAGCAGTAGCCAGATTTGCAACCCACCTCTGCAGTTGATCACTTTAAACTGGGGGTGGAGGGTGGGGAGACTAGTTCCATGAGGTTGTATGCATGTGTGTATGTTCAGAATGCAAGGTGCGGATGTATGTTTTAAGTGCGCTTTACTCTGAACTTACATTCTAGATATACTGCAAGACATTGGTTTGTTGCCTCCAATTATATGGAAGACAAGGTTTGCATAGTGCATAGCCAGGCATTAACAATTATCCTCCAGATAGTTTTGAGTACAATTTTTACAGGCATTTGCCAATTGTCAAACTTATTGGGGTTAATAAGGGTTGGAGTTCAAAAGCTCTGAAGGGCACCATGTGCTCATTCTTCCAAAATTATTAATAGTGCAGAAGGGAGAACATTTTATGCTTAAAGGTTGGCTATCCCTGCAACTGTGCATTGCAGATGATCAGACACTAATTGTGCAATAATTAAACATGCCATTATTTATGCCACTCTCACACTAATTCTTAGAGTGGTTCCATTAGATTAATTGAAGTTAATAAATGATACATTTTATGACAGCTTTGGGAAATCTGTAACCCTTCAGATGTGGCTGAGTTTCAATTCCAAGCAGCCTCAGGCAATCATGGGCTATGCCAGGGGTAGTAATTCAATGATATATGGAAAGGCATAGGTTCCCTAACATTGTTTTACAGGAATATTTTCCCCTATAACTCAATTTCAACAACAGAGTGGTCAATGCCTGGAATGCACTATCTGACTCTGTTGTTACCTCCCCAAACCCCCATAATTTTAACCCAAGATTGTCTATTGTTGACCTCACCTCATTCCTAAGAGGTCTGTAAGGGGCATGCATAAGCCTACCATCCAGTGGTGGGATTCAAATAATTTAACAACCAGTCCTCTGCCCTAAGGACCAGCTGAGTAGGTGGGGCTTGGTGGTCATGTGACTGGTTGGGTGTGGCCAACTCAACATCACTCAGGTGGATGGACGCTTCTCCTTAGCTGTTACAATGTGATAAGGGTTAACCAGAGAGGCAGATTCTGTAAACAGGTCAATAAAGATGAGGCTAGAAACAACACCAAAATGTTTCCTTCCCGTCTTCCTTACAGGATTAGCCCTGTAAAGTGGGAAAAAAGCAAAAGAAGATTTCTTTCAACAACCAGTTCTCCGAACTGCTTAGAAAGTTAACAACCGGTTCTCCCTAATAGGTGCGAACCGGCTGAATCCCACCACTGCTACCATCCCTGTCCTACTGTATTCATTTATTAGCACCCATTTACTGTGTTCCCATTTATTGTTTATACTTATACCTGTTATTTTTTTTTACAGGTTTGGCAAACAAAATAATGAATAAAAATAAATAAAACTTAAATATATATGAATGATGAAAATGAAGCTCACTGTCATCATGGACATACCTCGACCGGCATTTAAAGTAAGTAAAAGCAATAGCAAAATTTTGCAAGTGAACAGTTCCTAACGTGAAATGTCAGCAATGAATCAGTCAGCTGGCAAAACATGATTACAAAACATTCAGAAATTAATGATAGGCATCATTTATAGTTCTGTGTGTACTGTAATTAAGTAGCATTGCCTTGCCTGATTGACTATAGGATTGTGGTCACAACCATGGAGATGGGTAACAGACTTCAATAACTTAAAACAGTCGATTTCAGGAGGTAAATTTAGCTAAGACGGACATAAGCAAAATACAATGAACCTGATGGCCTTAAACATGCAACTGTTTTAAAAATCACGGCTTCTTTTTAAAATCCCCAACCCTCCTGCAGCTCTTCAAAAAATAATATGACAGGAGAATGAAAGACTGTCCTTTTTCTGAAATGCATCACTGGATTTTAATTTTGGCAGCTAAAAATACTTGATAGTATTGGGGCTATTCTTTCACAGTCAATGAATAGTGGTAATTTGAATACTTTTTAACTTCAGCTATGAGTCAGTGAATTGGAACTCTTTCCAGAGGCTTTAAATCGCTTTTTTTTTTGCATTTCCCCATCTCGAAATTGAGGATGACCCTGAGAAAAATGGGAACCGGGTGACAATTTTACCCGTATGATGGATCTATTGTTACCCGAATTCCACAAGATATAGAACTGTATACCAAAATAGGAGGATAATTTATGTAGAACTAAACACACCAGTCATTTTATTCACATCGAGCCAATACTAATGCCAATCTTTCAGTGCTAGTACCGAAGATCTCATGCAGACTTGTTTCATGCATCTGACTAAATTAGTGCAATTTAAACTTGGTTTAATATATAAATCGGGTGGGTTCTGCCCGGCTTTACTGCCAGTTCACGTGTGCGCACTTCAATTAAAATTGTTCTGTGCATGCGCAGAACTGAAAAACAAGATGGTGTCAGCAACAGCGGTGACCGGGGAACTGGTTCAGGGGCATGGCAGGCCTGGGTCGCTGCTGGTTCCAGCAACTCAGGCCACCATACCACTACCGGTTCAGCTAAACCAGTCCGAACTGGTAGGAACCCACCACTGATATAGGTGTAATGGAATGTGTGGACAACCTTGGGGAATGAGGGGAAGAGATGCTGTCTGGGAAACAATCAGACAAGAGAGGCAGGAGGCCCCAATGGCTTAAAGGTCAGATAAAAAAATGTAGGGAAGGACCTGCCTTAATGGATCAAGCATTAAAAATGGTGCTGGGAAACTTATACTTTCAGACTTGCAAGTTTCTGTTAATGTAGCCTTGCAGTAAAGTAGAATTAGTCCATCAAGTTGTGTTTCCTGTCCGGTTTACCTGAGAAGACTAACAATAAACCACAGTTGACTGTGTTCTTACTCCACATGATGCCACACCAGATAATGACTCAGTATGAAGCCAAACATTAAGAAAGATCCAACACCTCAGATCTTTCTGGGGAGCTAATTACAAACCTGTCTTGATCCACTGGGATCAAGAAATGGAATTGGCTCTTACCATTAGCTGTGCATTGTGTAAATCCACCAAAAAAAGCACTATGAACTTCAACAGTAAACACACAGAGACATGCTCAGGAACAAGAGGTCCCAGCAAGCCTGGGGTTGAGTTCCCCCCCTACTCGAATTTGCTGTGTCTGTTGTGCTTTTAAACTGTTTGTATTGTCTGATTGTCTTTGTCTTACTTTTTGTAATTTCCCTTCCCTTGGCTTTGTTCAGCTGCCCTGAGTCCCTTAGGGGAATAGGGCGGCCTACAAATTGAATAAACTCCAACTCCAACTCCAATAACAGCAAACAGCAAATGGACAAGAGAGAGAGATGAACTATTTGCATACAGATCGCCAACAATATTAACAATGTTGGTAAGAAAATATATTAAGTAAAAATGCCTCTTTCAAAGATGTATGTATGTATGTATGTATGTATGTATGTATGTATGTATGTATGTATGTATCTATCTATCTATCTATCTATCTATCTATCTATCTATCTATCTATCTATCTATCTATCTATCTATCTATGTAGGTATGTAGGTATGTAGGTATGTAGGTATGTAGGTATGTAGGTATGTAGGTATGTAGGTATGTAGGTATGTAGGTATGTAGGTATGTAGGTATGTAGGTATGTAGGTATGTAGGTATGTAGGTATGTAGGTATGTAGGTATGTAGGTATGTAGGTATGTAGGTATGTAGGTATGTATTTAGTGTCACAACCCCTGGTATGTCCAAATATGGGAGGAAGCATACTGCTTCCTTTCTCTGTCTATCTGCTTATCCCAAGAGACCATCACGACAGAAAACCATCATTTTTATTGTTGCCTTTGTTACATTTGTGTTGCATTTGTGCTGGTAAATAAATAAAGGGAGACTAGTATAGATCTATTTCAAGCATTTATTTAGCTTTAGATTCCCAGTAAGGGTATGGCTAGCTGATGAGAGCTAAATAGTTTGAAATAGATCTATACTAGTCTCCCTTTATTTGCTAAATGTAAAATGTTTAGATAGGTTGATAAACTGTATCAAAAGACAATATTCACAATACTAGATATTTTGACTTTATTCCTGTATTGAAATTCCTGATGATTATGTTTAAAAAAACCACCATATTTTTAAATCAGTTCTCTGAAAATTCTAGATTTTAGTTGTATATTAAGCATTAACTCAATGATACAAGGAAATTATTTTTTTTATTCACAATGTAAGCATTTTGTGAGAGTGCATATCTTTTTTTTTTTTTTAGTCTTTGATTCACTGTTGACTTTTGGTGACTATATGAACAAGTCCCTGCAGTTCTTTGGGTATTTTTTTCCAAAGTGGCTTGTCATTGCCTCCTTCCCAGGTCTGAGAAAGAGGGACTGGCCCAAGGTGTCTTTATGCCTAAGGAAGAACTAAAACTCACAGTCTCTTGGTTTCTAGTCAGCTTTTACCAAGGAACCAAACTGACTCTCACATATGCTTATAGAGATAAATAAATTGTAAACATCACATTTTCCATCAAAGCATGTGCAATCTCATATTTATTTTAACACCAAATCATGCTATAGGTTTAAGAACTTTATTTATACCTTTATCTGAAACCTCACCATGCCCTTTTTGATCAATTACATGCGGGAGTAAAAATACACCATTTTTAAGTTGCATGAATGCTAAACTACTTTTTATATTTCATACATCAACATTTTATGTGACCGTAATTTAAAACTGCGGATCTATAATGAAGCGTAAAATGGTAAAGAATTAAAATAAATATAACACAATGTGGGCTTAAAAAAAAAAAGAAAGCAAAGAGTTAATACTGAATGTGACAAAATGAATATGCTAATAAAACAAGTTGAAATTTGAATTAGAAGATGGATTGCTGAAGGGTAGTTAAAATGAAATAAAATTAGTATTCCTTCTGTAATGGGTTACATCAATGACTGTCGAATATAATCCATCATCATGAGCCAAATAAAGAAGCAAACTTTGCTTCTGGGGAAATGATCAGGTAGGTGCCATTTAAATATTTTCATCTGTAGGCATTCTAAATAGACATAGCAAGCAGTTAATTTAAGGAAATATGATTTTGCTGTCTAGGTTTTCAGACAGATCCTAGTACACTTAGATCTTGTTGCCTTGGTTTACATGGTTCAACTCAAATGATACAAATCTGTGTGTGAACCACAAAAACTATATATACTTTTTATTTATTGTGTTTTCTCTCAATAGGCTAAGCAGGACAAACCTTCAAAGTAGCTAAAGTGAAATTGCAAAAGGATGAGTGACTGGTCTTGCATTAATCTGAGGGGAAATGAAGAAAATTGGATTTCATTTGGGTCCATGGTTAAGCTCCTAGTTTGATGACTTGGAAACAAGTGCCGAGGCATATTTCTGAAAACAGTTTTCCTCACTTCTGATATTGTATGACGTATGTCATGGCTTTAGTTGATTAAGGTCAGTTCACTTATACATACATACATACATACATACATACATACATACATACATACTTCATGAATTCATTTTGGCGATGGTGGCTCTTAATGGTAAGAATTGCTCAGAAATCTGACTTGACACATCATGGAATCTGAATTTTCTCTACTATGAAAGATATGCAAACACAGTAGTAAAGCCGAGAATGAAATAACATGGGACTAAGTCGAAGTGACAGGCCGTCACACTGTTATCACTTTGGGGTTAGTATTTAATTTGTCTGTGTTGCATGTTGAATGACAGAAGGCAACATTTTGGCTGATCTGGCATGTTGAGGAGAGCCAGCCTTAGGTGGTACTTGGATTGGGACTATCTGGGAAACACAGGAATATAGAATAGACCAGGACAATTTCAAATATATGGTCATATAAGCCACCAAGTATCATGCTTAGTTCTAGGAGGATGGTAATTTGTGATTTGTAAATCGAGATCCTTGAGGACAGTATTTTTCAAACATGGCAACTTTAATATCAGTGGTGGGTTTCAAAATTTTTTAGAACCTCTTCTGTAGGTGTGGCCTGCTTTGTGGGAGTGGCTTGCCAGCCACGTGACTGGGTGGGAATGGCTTGCCAGCCATGTGACTGGGTGGGAGTGGCTTGCCAGCCATGTGACCGGGTGGGCGTGGCCAACTTGTAAAATGTAAGGAAACTCACTTAACACTCTTGCTTAGCAACCAAAATGTTGGCTCAGGAACTCTGGCATTGAAGCATGCAAGTCTTAAAGCTGTCAAGTTACAAGACCCTTGCACCCCTAACCCTTTAGAAACCCCCCCAGGGGTATTCAAACTTAATAGCTTTAAGACTTGTGGACTTCAACTCCCGAATTCCTCCTCTTGCTCTTCATCTTGATGATGTGCGGACGGGCGGTGGAGGGAGCTGGAACCGGTTCTAAACAGCACAGTAGATTTGTGGAACCTCTTCTATAGAAGAGGTTAGAACTGACAGGAACCCACCTCTGTTTAAGATGCATGTGGTCTTCAATATTGAAAGCCAACTTTCCTTAATATAGAATTCTCCAAGAAATTTCCCCAAATTCTACTGAAACATCAAGTCTGCAATTGTACAAATTAAGCTCATTAACCGACAATTGAGAGATAATGCTGTTTTTGCTACACAGATTGTACTGGAAATATTCTGTTAAAAGTTGTAGGTGTTTCAGCTTAACCTTTGCAAGAGTTTGCGGTTTTACAGTTTGACATGCATCCTATTACATGCAAAAAACAAACAAACCCCATATGCAACAGATCAGATAAGGTAAAGGTAAACGTTCCCCTCTCGTATATCTGCTAGTCATTCCCGATTCTAGGGGGCAGTGTTAATCTCTGTTTCAAAGCTGAAGAGCCAGCACTGTTCGAAGACATCTCCATGGTCATGTGACCGTCATGACTAAATGCCGAAGGCACACAGAACATTGTTACCTTCCTGCCAAAGGTGGTTCCTATTTTTCTACTTGCATTTTTATATGCTTTTGAACTGCTAGGTTGGCAGAAGCTGGGACAAGTAATGGGAGCTCACTCTGTTATGCGGTGCTAGGGATTCAAACTGTTGAACTGCTGACCTTTCTAATCGACAAGCTCAGCATCTTAGCCGCTGAGCCACCACACACATCAGATACACATATGTTAATAAAAATTATTTCTTTTTCTACCAAGATATTTTTATTCAGGGCAGTATAGTAACTGAAGATGCATGATGAGGGGTGCATTTAGTCTGCCAGAGCCGTTTGGTAGGTTTTTGAGGACTAGCAGCTTTGCTCTTTTCAAAGCTAAAATAATTCCAAAAAATTGGATAGCGAAATTACACTGAATCAGGAGTTAAACATCTTTGTGTGAGAAAAGTTTCTGTATGTGGATACCACACTTATAGAACAAGAAGAAAGCAAACAACAAAATAAACAAATAAATTGATGCTTCTACGACAGTAATAAGAAATCCTTAGTAATGGGCAATAAACAGAAATACTACAATTCCTCTATTTCCAATTAAATTATTTGGGAAAGTAAAAGAAATAATTGAATTCTAACAGGGTAGCCTTTGCATTAGAATACTTGAACAGAACAAGTATTCTAAAAACATGCACCTATGTCCAAATTTCTCCCTATTTATTTTAGCA